>NW_007748734.1:0-2856 GCF_000696425.1 Galeopterus variegatus
GCGGGAGCGCCGCCGCGCTCCCAAGCGGCGCACTCTCCCGTGCGCCACCGGGCCGGCCCTCAAAATAAAAATTTTAATTAAAAAAGAAAAAGGTTTGGGCCAGCCCCGTGGCGCACTTGGGGGAGTGCAGTGCTGGGAGTGCCGCGGGTTCGGATCCTATATGGGGATGGCCGGTGCGCTCACTGGCTGAGCGGGGTGTGGGCGACACCAAGCCAAGGGTTGCGATCTGCTTACCGGTCACAAAAAGAAAAAGGTTTACATTTTAGACATTTTACTTGAATGGCCTATCCCCTACTTAGTATGAATGGTGTAACGTTTTGTTGTAATGATTTGAAAGATCCAGTTCACCTATAAAGTAAAAAGTTAATTCCTCAAAGAAACAAATTTTGAAAAGGAAAAAGGTCTACCTAAAAAAGGACATATCAGAAAATGAGCTAGACCAAACAAATAAAAACAATTAATGAAAGACAGAACAGAGCTCTCAACAGTGTTCTCACACCTGGCTGAGCCAAGGACTAGTTTAGTCACTGATGGAGACATTGACACACACAGACTTCATGGCTCTTACTCTCTCTGCTAGACGCTGTGTGTTCTCTGTCAGTCACCCAGGTATTTTGTTTCTCTAAGCCAGTAACAGCTGAACTGCTATCCCTAATAGCAGTTCTATCCCTAATGCTATCTATCCTAATAGCAGTTCTATCCTAACTGCTATCCCTAATCTCAAATATAATATCCCTAATGATTTCTACTCAAGTTCAAATATAAGAGGCTCATTCATAACTGAAGAGAAGGATCATACTCCAGAATGGAAAAGCACGGACAGCAAGGATGACCAGTCCAGAACCCTATAGTCAACCACTTTCTAAGACACATGGCAAAGTACCACTGACTCAAGATTAATAATGCAAGACACTTTTTCACCTGAAATGACCTCCCTTTCCACACCCGACCCATGCCTCTAAAACACTGATGCATAAGCTACACTCTTCTCAGGCACAGTGTCCACAGGCTGAGAGCTCCTGTAGTCACTTGTGAAGATACTAAATGGACACTAGGCCATTATGCTCAAACTTTAATGTTTTATGTTGAGTTTTTTTTTTAATTTCTCTCCTTTTCTGCCTCTACTCCCCAATGTTTACTACACATAAAACTGCACTTTCCAAAGACACCTCAGGTTTGAAATAGACACATCACACTTCAACCCCTGAGCAAACCAAAACATACAGTTAAAACGTCTTGTCTAAGATTATTCCTTCTTTAAACTGATTACCAGGCTTGAGTTTACTGCAGATATTTATTATCTTGCTATTTGACACCTACTGTTTAAATCGTCATTAAACAATTATGACTTCTATTCTTCAAGGCAGAAACACAGGGGTAAGTCTGCAAACTCCTTCAGTAGTTCAGAGTTGACTCTGGACTGAAGAGAGCATGGGAGTTCCAAAAAAAGATGGAATCGCCACCCTCCCTTCCAAAGGGTGCCATTCCACATTTCCTTAAATAGTGGTGTTAAGACCACAAACACAGAAAACAGAAAAAATACTCAAGTAAGGTGCAATTTCTGGACTGTTAGCCTTCTGGCCTCTCATCTTCCATTGCTTGGGTAGCTTTCCTTCCCTTCAAGCCCTTTTCCCAAACCAAAAAGTTTCCCTAAGAATTTTTATCCAAAGGGTTTATTTAGGCCCCAAATTCCATGCCTTAGGAGCCTTCCTTCAGATTACTACCCAAATTAAACCCGAATTGTAATGGTCCAAAATTGCTAACAGTATGTTCGACAATGCTTCCACTTGTGGTAAAGCATATTTGGTAAAGTATTTAATTTACTATAGCTCCGTGTTTTGAGGACAAGCTGCTGAAAATTTTTAGAGTCAAAGAAAAGAGAAATTATTATTTTAAAAACACTACCTGTCCCCTAAAGTGTCTATGTATTCAAAATATAAAGTAGAATGTTATTATAATAACCAGTAGAACTGTTACACTTCTTGACTTTTTACTACCAGTTTTTATCTTTACACATAAACCTTGAAGTGGTAAGAAATTTGTTACATTTAACATGCACCAGAAATGCAAAGGAGAGAGTCCACTGTGGTAATACTGAGTCCCAAATTGTGGGAACATTTTTCCATTCAGCAGCAGAAGAGTTTTACTACAAGCCTAAACTGGGCAGAAAGTTATCAAATCTGATGTTTTCTCATCCCTGCCTATAAAAAGAAGAATCAAAGTTTAGATACAAAAAAACATAACCCACCTGTACTTAGATAAGAAAACGTGTAACCCCTGTTCATCCAGGGATCCATTTCTGTAGTTAAATTGTACCTGAGATGTCAACCTCAAAAGGCACCTTTGTTTGTTTACAAATATTATAATTTAAGTTGAAGTATTATTTCATAGTAAAGTTCATATCATTAAAACCACAAATACCCTCAGTCTACAGATCTGCTGAGAATCCCATGCAAACTGTCTGGGATTCGTGCTGCAAACGTGGCTGCAGCACAGGTATTATTCATGGTTAATCAATCACCAGGGTTAAACTATTTCTCGAACCAACTCTTCCTTAGCTGTACCACTAGAGAGTGCTAGAAATGCACATAAGACATGAAGTGATACAAGAAAATGACTCCCCCAAATCAAAGAAAAATAGATGAAGGACATTAAGGGTTCACTGCTGATATATTACCAAACGGCGCGCTACAATTACTGACAGAATTTTAAAGAAACATTTATCACTCCCTGTCCATAACTCAAATTCTTACTACTGAATAACAGAGATGTGGTTCAATAGCTTTCAAACTAAGCAATGAAGTTAGAAATTAAAAGATTAATCAGAGCCATATATAGCAAAGAAAAAAAAAAAAA
>NW_007748734.1:4790-11611 GCF_000696425.1 Galeopterus variegatus
GCGACACTGAGGGTTGCGATCCGTTGCCGGACACGAAAAAAGACAAAAAAAAAATAAAAAATACAAGTTAAGAGGTAAAGATAGTGATCTGAGAGCATTTAAACGATAGGGTTTAATGGGGACTGGAATAAAGCATTTGTGGTTGGCACAAAAGCACACTTTTGCCCTATGGTCTTTGTGTTTGCAGTCCCCTTTGCCTAAAATGCTTACTACTGCACCCTGTATTCCATGGTTTATGCTCCTCAACCTTCTTCAGGGCTTTATCACATCCTTTCGGTGAGGTGTTATGCTTCTACCCTCCTGAAAATTGCAACACCACCTCCCCACATTTCCAATCCCCTTACCCTGCTTCATTTTTCTCCAAAGAATCTATTACTACCCAACACAGTGTTTATTTACTTGTTTATTTTTTATTGTCTCTTCCCTCAGTAGCATGGAAAATCCATGAAAATAATGATATTTATGTGTTTTACTTATTACCATATCCCCCAGTTCCCAGAATATTATTGGCTACATGCAGTTACTCAAAAATACTTAGAATTAATTAGTTAATTAATTAACCCCAAATACATGTTTATAGGAGAATCTAACAAGACCATTCCCAGAATGAAACACTGGTTAAGGCAAGCTATGTTTATGTTAGAGGGAGGAATATCATCTTACTGAAAAGTGAAATCATAAATAGTCAATAAGTCAGGAATTACAAATAATATGTGATTCATCTCTATAAACATTGTGTATAAAGAGTGTTCTGATATTGTTGGGCTTACAAATATAATTTGGTTTCAAGAATGTGTACTTAACATTCAGGCCCTAATATTTGTCAATAGCATTTTTTATCAATATGGTCATTTAACCACAGAAGAATTTCTATTCTCTCTATTTGAATTAATAAATAATGACTTTAGGAGCCGAGTACAGCCCCCTCCACGTGGAAGCAGGCAAGAGAGCATGCCAGAAACACCACTTCTGCACAGGGGCCCACTTCAGTAGCCACCACAGCCACGGCTGCCACAAAAGTGGCTCAATGCCACAATAGTAGCCGTAGCCACCATGCAGGTGGCCCACCAGACACTTGACTGCTTTGACACAAGGAGATGAGTCACTACCAGAGACCAGAAAAAGAAGAGGATGTTTCTCTCCTCAAAGCCCACTCCAGAGTAATAGAAGAAGCAACTGCTCTACCAGATGACCAGACATCAACATAGAGATATGAGAAATATAAAAACCTGAGAAAATATGACACTACCAAAAGAATACAGTAATTCTCAAATACTGGACACTATAGAGCAGGAAATCCTTGAAATGTTTGAAAAGGAATTCCAAGCAACAATCTTAAGGAAACTCACTGATATACAAGAAGACCCAAATAACATGATGAAATGAGGGGAAAAAAAATCCAGAATATGAAAGAGAAAATTTACAGAGATTAATATCTTTAAAAAGAATGTAGCAGAACTCATGGAACTGAAAGATTTACTCAACAAAATAAAAAACACAACCAATAGCTTAAGCAACAAACTAGAACAAGCAGAAGAATTTTAGATCTTGAAGATAGTCTTTTCAAAATAACCCAGGCAGACCAAAAAAAAAAAAGGGGGGATGTTTCATGCTCACAAGCTGTGAGTCTTTGTGAAAAAGATCACTTAAGAAATGTCATCCCTTCTGGGAAATTCCTCTAATGCTCTCAGGCAGAACTGGTTGGCACTTCCTATGATCACACACAATGTAACCCACACTCAAAGGATAAGGAAAGGTTAAAGAACAAACTGTAGCCAACACTTCTCTAAGCTGGAATACTCTTATGTGTTTGAGTGGGGTAAAGGATGGATCCAGGACTGATGGTTCCTGTGCAGCCAGGGGCCCTTTGTCACCTGCATTCTGCCTGAAAGTGGCTCTCCTCTCCATAGACAGGCCACGGGCTACTCATGGGCTCCCACCATAGAGATGAGAGTCACAGAACAAGGAGCGAAGTACTGAATACTGAGAGCAGCTATACACAACTGTACAGACCAGGGTGGCCACCAACCAAAAAGCAGGCTACCGGATTTTTCAGAACATGCATGTAAAGCTTCAGCATTGCACATACTTGCACAGAAGCTAGTGGGGAAAGGGATAGCTGAGCTAGAAACACATTTGCCAAAAACTCTGTTGTACAGATGGTCCCAATTTACAATGGTTCAACTTAGGATTTTTCTGCTTTACAATGGTGTGAAATTGATACGCATTCAGTAGAAACCGTACTTCAGATTCTGAATTTTGATTTTTTTCCTGGGCAAGCATATGTGGTACAATATTCTCTTGTGATACTGGGCTGCGGCATCGAGCTGCAGCAACCAGTCAGCCACATGATTACAAACCAGCTAAAGGAAATATCCCTTCTAATTCTGCTGGGTCTACAATCAAAAAAGGACATGGGACTTTTTTTTTTTTAAAGGACATGGGAATTTAAAGACCAAAAAAAAAAAAGGGGGGGGGGGGAATTTTAAAAATGAAGAAAATCTAAAAGAGCTAGCAAATATCCTTAAGCACACAAACATTCGAATCATACATGTTCCAGAAGGGGAGGAGAAAGGAAAAGGCATGGAAAACCTATTCAATGAAATAATAATGGAAAACTTTCCAGGTATATGGAGAGACATGGACCTTCAGATCCAGGAGGCTCAAAGATCCCCAAACAGATTCAATCCTAAAAGATCCTCTCCAAGACATATTATAGTCAAACTGGCAAAACTCAAAGACAAAGAGAATCTTAAAAGAAGCAAGAGAAAAGCATCAGGTCACCTATAAGGGAGCCCCTGTCACACTAACAGCAGACTTCTCAACAGAAACTCTGCAGGCTAAAAGAAAATGCAATGAGATATTCAAAATACTAAAAGAAAAAAACTATACCCAGCAAGGTATCCTTCAAAAATGAGAGAAAAATAGTGTATTTTCCAGACAAAAACTGCAGGAATTCACCACCACATGACCAGCCCTATAAGAAGTCCTCAAGGAAGTCCTGCATCTGGAATCCCAAAAATAATCAGCTTCTGGTCAAAATGGCAGAATAGATGGTCCCCAGTGTCACTCTCTCACAGAAATTAACCAATTTACAACTATAAAAAAGCAGTGACAGCCAAGAGGGGCCACTAGAGCTAAGGGAAGAGGAGGAGAGACCTACAGAGTGCATGAAGGTGGGAGAAGCCATGATGAGAGAAAGAAAAAACCACTCCAACCATTTCAAATCTTGGCCATTTCCAGGCTGGAGCTGGCAAAAGTCTGCAGCTGTGCCTTTCAAATGAAGTTGCTTGGAGGCTGCAGGGGAGAAGAGGGCCTTGGTGGCCCCCAGGCCAGCAAGACCACTAATAGTATTCCAATGGACCCACATAGGACTGAGGAGCCACAACAACTGAACAAAAGGAGCCACTCAGAGGCTGGTGCGTCATCTCAAGGGACCAGTGCATGGCCTGTCCCATGGGAAGTGTTTGGAGCCTGGGCATTGGGAGAGACGGGCCCACCAGGGGAACATTGGGGCACAGCATGGACAGCTGGTCTGCCCCCCAATTAGGATAGGGCCACTCAGAGGAGACTGGTCAGGAANTCCATGAAAATAATGATATTTATGTGTTTTACTTATTACCATATCCCCCAGTTCCCAGAATTGGGCATTGGGAGAGACGGGCCCACCAGGGGAACATTGGGGCACAACATGGACAGCTGGTCTGCCCCCCAATTAGGATAGGGCCACTCAGAGGAGACTGGTCAGGAATATAGAATTGCATGGGGTTCAGTTAGACGAAAAGACCCAGGCCCAGACCAGAGTTTCTGTACAACGCAGGTGCACCAGATTTCACTACCTCTGGAAGCACCTATAAAGTCAACCATTAAAACCTGAGCTGCACAAAAAGCCTTCCCTAGGGAATCAGCAGCAAAGCATCAATTTACCTCAACCACAGAGCTCAAGTACTGTTCCCCATAGGAAGTTCCTCCATTTTAGAAGTAAGCAAAGGCCAGCAAATTAGTTCTAGCACAGAGTTTGAGTGGCTGGAAAAGCAAATAATCCAACACAGAACTGAAAAAAAAACAAAGTACCCACAACCAGAGACAAAGTTCGATATTAACTAGTAAAGGTCTCATTTCACCAGAGAACACCTATCACACCTAGAAGGACCAGAAGTCCCCTGGGCTACCAAGCCAGAAAGAGGGGAGGGCCAGGGGCCTCAGCCATGCCCCCCAATACCCACAATCAGTCCCAAGGGTAGGGGCTAAGGCCTTGGCCACATACCCCCAACAAGCTCAACCACCCCAGTGATGACCACTGAGCCACTGCAGGAAGCGCCCTGGGCTCTCCTGAACTGGGGCAGTGGGGGGCATCGGGCCTCGGTCACTCCCCTCAACATGAGCTACCAGCGCAGCAATGACCACCAAGGTGCTGCAGGAAGCGCCATGGGCTCTCCCAAGAGCTGGGGCTGTGGGGGGCTGAAGGCCTCAGCCAGCCCTCCCCACATCCGCAGCCAGCCCAGAAATGACCATCAAACCACAGCAAGAAGGGCCCCAGGTTCCTGAGCTGGGGAGGTGAGAGGTGAGAGCTTTTGCCACACCCACCTGACATCTGCACCCAGCCCGGCAGTGATCAAGCCACCTCTGGAAGCCCCGGTCTCCCCTGTGGGAATGTGGGGGGTGCCACAGACCTCAATCCTGCCCCTCCTCCTTCCTCCTTCTTCCATCAGATTTCCTTCCCCTTTTCCCTCTCTCCCTCCCTCCCAACTGTTCTGCAACATCACAGAATGCAAAAAAAAAAAAAAAAAAAAAAAAAATTAATAAAATAAAAATTTAAAAAAAACAATAATCACTATCACAAATATACAAGAAAGAATGCTCTGCTTTTAATATTTTCTTAAGGTATAAGTTTACATTACTGATTTGAGATTGTTCTTGTTTTTAATATAGGTGTTTACAAGTATAAATTTTCCTCTAAGCCCTGAATGAGCCCTGCATCCTATAAATTTTGATAAGTTGCTCTTCAATTTCTATCTCAAAGTACTCTTTAATTTCCATGTGATTTTTCTTTTTACCTATTGTTTACTTAGGAGAGTCTTGTTATAATTTCCACACATTTGTGAATTTTCTAAAGTCCCTTCTGTTATTGTGGTCAGAGAGCATATTTTCTATGATCTTAGTCTTTTTAAATGTATTAAGACTTGTTTTCTGGCCAAAAAAAAAGCAAGAGGACAGTTCTAGATAAAGAGACAGCAATGAAATGCACGACATGATCCCTGATTGTCCCCTGCATAAAGGCTACCAAGAAAAATTGGGGGCAGTTGGAAAAATTTAAATATGGAATATATATCAGATGATTTTATGGAATTAGCATTAATTTTCTTCAATGTGATAATGTGGTGTGGTTACGTGGGGGAATGTCCTTATTCAAGGAGAAATATGCTGAAGTAGTTAGAGTTGAAGCTTCATGATATCTGCAACTTATTTTTAAAGGGTCAGAATAGTGTGTGTGTGTGTGTTTGTGTGTGTGTGTGTGTGTGTGTGTGTGTTTGTAGTGAGAAACAGATATAAACACATAAAGGAAATGTGGCAAAATGTTGACAACTAAGAAATTGGATAAGAGGTATCTCTGGGTGTTCATGCAGTACTCAATTTTTCTGTAAATTTGAAACTGTTCAGTATAAAAAGATGGAGGAAAAATCAAGCTGGAAAGAACATGAGCAGACAGGGCTTGATCGTATAAGCAATGAAAACTACCCAAAGTTTCTGTGCAGGGAAGAGACGAGCTGAAGCAGAATTGGAATCTTATCATCTGATGGCAAAGCATAGAGTGGACCAGAGGAGGTGATGCTGAACATGCAGAACTATACCATCCATGGGACAAACATGGCCTAAAATGTTATCTCTATATTTGCCTGTTACTTTTCAAAGTTTTGTTTTCAAATTTAAAAGAATTTAAAACACCTGTGGAATTATGCTTCCGAGATGGCCAAGCAATAATCCTAGACCAATCCTCCCTCATATAACAACTCAAACTCTGGACATAATAAAAAATATCTATCTATCTATCTATACCTATATATCTATATATCTGAAATATATATATATATCTGAAGGCATTGGAGAGTGGACCAAAGCAGGCAGACTTGGAAGGCACTACACACTTAGACAAAGGGACCTACCCAATGGGAATAACCTGTTTTTTATGGCTTATAGACTAAGGACAGGCTGCACTTGGTGGGATCTAAACAAAGAGCCTGAAACTTTGATAGAAAACCCACAGTTATTTCTGGACTGAAGAAGCTGAGGACAGAGTACAGAACAACCAAAGCCACTGAAAAGTGAGTCAGAGAGGGGAAGCCCAAGAATCTATGTATAAGCTATGCCCAAGTATCTAGTTGACTACTGAACCATTCATGTATGGGGAAGATTTCAAGTAGCCAAACTAGAACAAAAAGTGAGCAAAGATTTAAGCTATTATCCAAGAGACCATTAAATACTAAGTTAATTGCCTGCTAAAACAAATATCAACTGTCTTTGAAGGTATATAACAAAATCCATATTTTCAACAATATAAAATTTGTAAGGTCCAGGATACAATCCAAAATTATTTGACAAATGAAGAAACAGGAAAATGTGCCCCCACCCCCTTTTTTTTTTCCTTTTTGTCTTTTTTCGTGTCCGGCAACGGACCACAACCCTCAGTGTCGCGCCCATACCGGACCGGGACCGGAAACGGGACCGCAACCCTCGGTGCTGTGCCCACACCTCGCTCAGCCAGCGAGCAGGAACCAGTCTGTATGTGGGATCCGAACCCTCGGCGGGAGCGCCGCCGCGCT
>NW_007748735.1:0-1083 GCF_000696425.1 Galeopterus variegatus
CGGGGTGGAAATGTCAGAGTCACAATGATTCCGCTAAATTTTAATCAGTTTCTCATGCAGATTGCCTTGAGTAGAGATGGCAGAGAGAACAGAGATGCTAAAGACTTTCCTAAATTGCCTGTACGAATTCTTGGACACTGTCAAAGGAAAATAGTAAAGTTCTCAGCAACTGCAGCAAAATGCGAGAAATTGAAATTCTTTGAACTTTCAAAAATGACACAATCTAGTTTAGTATAGGTAGATTAAAAATGGAGCCCTCTCTAGGCAGAAAGTTGCTAGTTTTCTCAAACTCCCATTTCACCTGAGGATGGAAGTGTCTTCAGGTCTTGTCCACCCCGGGTATTTTCAGCATGAGTCTCCATTTGCAGCAAATCCCTCAACTTGTGCAACCTGCGTTCTGTGCACTGTGTGGAGGGTGCCCGGCTTGGCGGTTCTTACACTCCTGTTTTGCTGTTTCCCACAGGGCCTGGCAGCAAGCTGCCTTTCACATGAAGGTTTGTGCTGAAGCTTAGATCTTCCTGCAGCACTGCAGTGCGGGGAAGAGGGGAGTCAGAGGAAAAGAGCAGCCTCTGTGGGTCTGAGGAAAAATCTCTTTGGTATGGATTTCCTACAAGAGACACAATATGCAAATAATTCTTTCTGCTGATGGTAGAGATGACAACTGTGCCACTTACTGTGGTCTGTTACAGGCCACACACAGACCTATGTTTCTTATAAACATTACATCATTTAATCTTACCCATGACTTTTAGGAGCACGAGCTGTTAACACCCCATTTGAGCTGGAATTCAAACTTGGTTTGTCTAAATCCACTAGGCAGCCCTAATGGAGAGAGAACATGCTGGATGAGAAGAGATGTTACAGGAGCAGGGTGGACACATTCTAATCCACTTTGGACACATATATACAGCAAAATCGACTGGAGAGCAAGTAAAATTTATTATTAGAAAATACAATAATTTAGGGCCGGCCTGGTGGCGCTCCTGCCGAGGGTTCGGATCCCATGTGGAGACCGGTTCCCGCTCACTGGCTGAGCGCGGTGCAGGTGCAACACCGAGGGCGGTGATCCCGTTGCCAGTCCCC
>NW_007748735.1:1984-6583 GCF_000696425.1 Galeopterus variegatus
GAGTAGAAAGTACATTATTTTGGGGCCGGCCGGGTGGGGCACGGGAGGGTGCGGCACTTGGGAGCGCGGTGGTGCTCCCGCCGAGGGTTCGGATCCCATGTGGAGACCGGTTCCCGCTCACTGGCTGAGCGCGGTGCGGGCGCAACACCGAGGGTTGTGATCCCGTTGCCAGTCCCCGGTACGGGCGCGACACCGAGGGTTGCGATCCCGTTACCGGTCAGTAAAAAAGACAAAAAGGAAAAAAAAAAAAGAAAATACAATAATTTAGCCTTTTGCATTCACAAATAAAAGGGAAAAGATGATATCTACAGGTGGACAAAAAGCACAGGATAATTCAGCAGCCATTTCTAATAAAAATTCTAAATAAAGTGAGTGTAGATGAAACTTGCCTAACAGGACAGAGACTGGAAATTCAAGTGTGGGCATCAAATTAAATTGGCAGTTTTTAACCTTGGCTGCTCATTTGAACACCTGCAGATCTTTTGAAATTCCCAAGGCCACACCACAGACCAGTCACATCAGAATCTGTGGGAGCACGAGCCAGTCATCAGCATTTTTGTAAGATCCTCGGGTTATTCCAATATGCGGCCAACATTGAGAAGAACTGGGTAAAAGGGGGAAATCTGTACGTCAACATCATTAAAATAAGGATCGTTTCAGTTGAGGTGTCTGTCAAGAGCCATGTGTAATTGGTTCTCAAGTGTGAATCTTTGCAGGAATTGCCTGTGGTTCTTGTTAAGTACCAATCCCAGGAGATTTCAAATTTGTGTTTTGGGATGTATCTCTGTCTTTTGAGGATTAGATACATTCACATGGTTTTAATCTTGGCATATCCAGAGAGCATCCTTAAAGAGAACATGACCAGGGTAGGATCTGGCCCAGGTGGAGGGCAAGACTTGGGTTGTGATGGGAATTTCTTCCCCATATTCCAGAATGGGCTGCTTGGCCAGCTAGGCTTCTGCAGCTTTTCTCACCGTATGTTGGAAGATAGAGAGATTTGATTCCACTTTTGCTTGAAGAGGCAGGTGCTGAGTTAGGAACAAAACCTAGACTGAGTGACTGGAAGTCCTAGTGGTCATACACTGGCTGATCTTCATGCTCACAGCAAGCCCTGGGAGATGGTAACAGGAAAACTTTAGGGGTGGGAAAGAGCAAGCTTTGTTTCTCCCTGAAAGGGAGAGCAGTGAGGGTGGGTAGCGGCGTCTGCTCCTGACCCAGGGCATGAAGTGGGAGCACACCACGAGGTCATTGTGGGCACTTGGCCCCGCACTATGGCTATGCAGGGGTAGCTTTCTCTCCACTTCCTAAATCCCTTCCCAAGTCAAGCTGAGCAGAGTTTTGACATTAAAGAATAAAACAAAGCCCACAGAACTTTGAAACGCCCAAAGATGAATCTGCTCACTTGCTGAGGTAGGTAACACAGGGCAGTGAAGAAATTCACTGGATATTTTGCTGAGGAGGAAAAGTCAGGGATTTTTAAGTTCTAGAAAGCAGGATGAGTATATGTTGGTTATCCCCGCTAAACAGCAAAGCTGAGTCCTCTGGATAGGAAGGACTGAGTCTATGGCTCTGTTCCCTGTTGGTTACAGCAGCATCACTGCCCACTGCTCACTAATAGTATTCTGTCATGTCCAGAGAGCCAGGGGTGCATGGGTCACTCTAAGTACCTGGTCCTGCTGAAGGTGCAGATTCAGTTGGTTCTGATTCAGCAGTCATGGTAAAATGTAACATTCAATTTCGATATCCTCTAAGTGAGCTCTACTATGAGTGAAGATGTTCCCTGTGTACATCCTACGTGTTGGAAAGGTATCTTCATCCTAATTGAGAGCCATCGGTCCTGGGAGTCCCTTTCTGCCTGGGCTGAAAATAATTAAAATTCAGTACTTCAGATCAAAGAAACTTTGTATTTTCTCATCTTATTACTGTAATTTATTTAATATTGGGACAGATGTACTTATATATGCTTCTGAGATTTTCTGATGTTTGTCTAATCAATTTATTGAGTTGAAAAAATATTTCTCTGCAAAGCTTAGTAATGTAACCCAATATCTCAACCAATAAATAAGCCTAAATCCAACTTCATTCTTAATCTAGTCTGATGTAGGACACCAATACAAATCAGCAACTCCAACGATCTAAAGTTAACTCAAAGTAAAACCACATGGCACTGAGAGCCAGCTTTCTTAATGAAAAATTCAAAGTGTAGCATTTCAATCTACGAAAACCTTTATCCATATTATTTTCTGTTTTATGTGAGATAAAAACTAAATGTTATGTTTGGAAGGATTGATTAGTTCAAGTGCTATTTAACTCAAGAAAACTTAACACTTTGCCTATTAGAATCATTTTCTTTTCAAACTGTGTCATGGGTTGAGAAAGAAAATACTGCACTTGCAGAAGCCTGTGTGCAGAGAAGGTTCCTCATTGATTGGCGCTGTCCCTCCAGTGGGGAAGGAACAGAGGATGCTGCATTAGGAAGCAGATCTGGGCAACTGATGACTTTCATTTTCTGCACTGTCCTTCTAGAGCTCCTCATCTCTGAAGCTGCTGCCCACCCCCTCCACCATGCAGGTGTCAGGACTTCCTCGTGGTGAGGCTGCAAATTTTTGCACTGAGAACACTGGGGGCTGTGGTGCTGCACACTTAAGCCACCTGCTCATCATGAGAGTTATACAAATGAAAAACAGGAGAAGCATTCTCCATAATTAGGTCACTTAGCCCCTTTCCTCCCTTTTTTCTTCTCCCTTCTCCTTTCTCATTTCCCCTCTTCCACAAATTTATATTGAGGCCTGAAATGTGACCTGCAGTGTGCTGGTGTAAACCCTGGTGTTCTCGATGTGACCCCTTCCCACCAGAATTTCACAATTAGGAGGCTGTGGAGCATCTGGGAGGTGTTCTCAAGTTCTGAAATATGTCTGTTTTTTCCCAAATTCGGGTAATTCTAAGATGTGAAATAACTGGGTTTGCTTCTTATTTTTATTATTTTTTATTATTCTGTTGATCTACAAGAGTGTGTGTGTGTATTTAGTTTCCATTACATAAATGGATGTGCTTCTGAAATATAATTTCTTAGTCGAGTCTCTTGGATTTTTAAGTAGAGAATCATAATGACTGTAAATAATAATAATATATTTCCATTGGCTCTAATTTATTTTTTCCTAATATATCTATATTCATTCATATATTGAATTTCTTGGATGTCATTGGTATTTTGATGGGGATTGCATTGAATCTGCAGGTCACTTTGGGTAGTATGGACATTTTCACAATGTTAATTCTTCCGATCCAAGCACATGGGATGTCTTTCCATCTTTTTTTGTTCTGTTTAATTTCTATCAGTAGTAATTTGTGGTTCTTGTTGTAGAAATCTTTCACCTACTTGGTTAAATTCATTCTGAGCTATTTTATTTTTATGGTAAATGGGCTTGCTTTCTTGACTTCTTTTTCTGATAGTTTATTATTAGAGCATACAAACATTACTGATTTTTGTGTGTTGATTTTGTATCCTACAACTTTATTGAAAATGTTTATCCACTCTAAGAGTTTGTTGGTAGAGTCTTTAGGTTTTTCTGTATATGGGATCATGTCATCTGCAAACAGGGACAGTTTAATTTCATCTTTTCCAATTTGATGCCCTTTATTTCTCTTGCCTGATTGCTCTGGCTAGTACTTCTAATACTATGGGAAATAGAAGTGGTGAGAGTGGGCATCCTTATCTTGTTCCTATTCTGAAGGGGAAAGCCTTCAGTTTTTCCCCATTCAGAATGATTTTAGTGGTGGGTTTTTCATTTATGTCTTTTATTGTTTTGAGATACTTTCCTTCTATACTTTATTTGCTGAGAAGCTTTATCGTGAAAGGATGATGTATTTTTTTCAAATGCTTTTTCTGTGTCTATTGAAATAAACCTATAGATTTTATCCTTGATATTGTTGATCTGGTCTATCACATTTACTGACTTGAGTATGTTGAACCACCCTTGCATCCCTGGGATGAATCCCACTTGATCATTGTGTATAATTTTTTTTTTTTTGATGTGTTGCAGTGTTCTGATTGCTAATATTTTGTTGAGGGTTTTTGTGTCTATGTTCATCAGAGATATTGGCCTGTAGTTTATTATTTTTTCTTTTTTCTGTATCTCAGTCTAGTTTTGGTATCAAGGTAATGCTAAACTCATAGAATGAGTTTGGGAGAGTGGCCTCTGTTTCAATTTTTTGGAATGGTTTGAAGAGAATTGGTATTGATTCCTCTTTAAAGGTTTGGTAGAATTCAGCAATAAAGCCATCCAGTCCTGGACTTTTCTTTGCCAGGAGACTGCTGATTACTGCTTCAGTCTTGTTGCTTGTTATTAGTCTGCTCAGGTTTTCTATTTCTTCTTGGTTCAATCTTGGTAGTTTGTATGTGTCCGAAAATGTGTCCATTTCCTCCAGGTTTTCAAATTTGTTGGCTTATAGTTGTTTTTTTTTTTTAATTTGTTTTTAATTTTTTATTTATTTTTTAAATTTTATTTTATTTTGTCAGTATACAATGTGGTTGATTCTTTTTTTATTTTTTTATTTTTATTTTGTCAATATACAATGTAGTTGATTATTGTGTCCCAT
>NW_007748735.1:7114-11154 GCF_000696425.1 Galeopterus variegatus
TTCATTCGTTTTTATAGCTGAGTAGTATTCCATTGTGTAGATATACCACATTTTCCATATTGTTTTTAATAGTCTCTAATGATTCAGTGTTTTTCTCTGAAATTTGCTGTAATGTTTACTTTTTCTTTTTTTTTTTTTTTATTTTGTCAATATACACTGTAGTTATTTATTGTGTCCCATCACCGAAACCTCCCTCCCTCCTCCCTCTCCCCCCTCCCACCCAGGTGTGTCCCCTCCATTTTCTTGTTGTAAGAACTTCAAAAAAAAAAAGTTGTGATTATTATATCTTCCTCTCCCCCCCCCCGGTTTTTGTTGTTGTTGTTGTTTGTTTTTTTGTGTGTGTGTATGTGTGTGTGTGTGTGTGTGTGTGTATGTATGTGTGTGAATTGATTCATATTATTTTTGATGCTATTGTAAGTGGCATTGTTTTCTTAATTTCATATTTGGATTGTTCATTGCAAGTGTATAGAAATACGACTGGTTTTGGGATATTGATCTTATATCCTGCAACTTCACTGAATTCATTTATTAACTCTAATAGTGTGTGTGTGTGAGTGTGTGTGTGTGTATTCCATTGTGTAGATATGTAATGTCTACTTTTTCATTTTTGATTTTTTTATTTGGGTCTTCTTTCTTCCTTTTATAGTTAGTCCAGATATGTTTGTGTAGTTTTTTTTTTTTTTATTATTTTCTCAAAAAGCCAACTTTTTTAAAAAAAACAAATGATTAATAAAACTGACATTGGTACTGTTATACTTTTAAGAAATATATATTCATACCCAATACATATGTGTATTAGTCATTTATGTTGCTTATAACAAAATGCAGGAAACTGGATGATTTATAAAGAGAAACAAAATTTATTGTTTACAGTTTCTGAGGCGGGGAAGTTCAAAGTCCATCTGGTGGGGGTGACAGTGACCCAGGGGTCTCACATTGCAAGATGGTAGAAGCAGAGAGAGCAGAGAGAGAGAGAAAGACAGACTCTCCTCTTCTTTTAAAGCCCTCAGAACCACACCCCTGACCACCATTTTCAATCCATTCATTACTGCACAGTCCTACAATCCAATCACTTCTCAAGGCTCTACCGTTCAATTACCATAATAGAATTTCCCACCCTCTTAACAGTCACAGTGGGGGCTAAGGTTCTAGTACATAAAACTTGCATACAAATTCAAGCTTCAGTGAGTTTTGGGTACACATAATTCAATCCACTACATTCCGCCCCTGGCCCCCCAAACCTCATGCTTTTTCACATACAAATGCATTCATTTCATCCCCAAAGTCTTGATTTGTTTGAACTCAAAAGTCCAAAGTTCAAAGTCCCATCTGAGAAATCAATACAAGTTATCTGCTTCCAAGATACAATGGTGGGACAAACATAGGGTACATATTTCATTCCAGAAGAGAAATAGGCCAAAAGAAAGGGGTAACAGGTCCCAAACAAGTCCGAAATCCAGCAGGGCAAGCATTGAATCTTAAAGCTGGTGAATCATGTAACTTGACTCCATATTCAATGTCCTCTGCATGCTGGTTGGGGATTGGGTCCCCAAGTCCTCAGGCAGCTCTGCTCCTATGGCTTTCCTGGTCTCAGGTAATGCTTTAGCTCTCTTAGGCTGGCATTCCACTCTGGCAGCTCCACAGGTCTGGGGTCTTGACATAGCAAAAATAAATTTACATAAGACTAGCTACTTTTTAATCTAGATAATTTTACATGAGCTGTATAGGCATTTTTAAATTTTATTTTTTATTTTATCGCCTCTTATTTTAATTTATTTTTTGTTTTATCTCCTCTTATTTTAAACACTGTATTATTAATATTATTTAAAATGTAAGTGCTTAAAATGCAGGAGCAGGGTAATAACCAAAAATTCTCTCTTTTTTTTTTTCCAGACTTGAAATGAAAACTGCACGAATGAGGGTGAAATTGTAACTTAAACAATTACTGATGTTTTGAACAGATTTTGCCAATATAGGGAGGGAAAGACCTTGAACCAATTGTTTTGTACACAGTGTGTCCAAAGAGGAGTAGGTAGAGTTAATGAATCTCAAAAGCAATTAATGTAAAATGGTATGTTACTCTGTACAACAAATGGGTATTAAACAAGGTCTTAACCATTATCATATATTTATTATCTATATATTTTTATGCAAAGACAGACAAGGAATAGCATTGATCTAAAGGAATGTAACATTAGAGTGATCAGGTAATTGGAGGTTAAGTAGTTGGAGAGAAAGAAATAGGACTAGATGTGTCAGAGCTATTCAAGAAGTTAAAGCCCTTAGTCCATGGACATGGTATAGGGAACTGTTTTTGTGGAATCTTGTGGGTGTTATGCCTCATGGTGGAGAATGCTTAGCAGGAGCCAAAAGAAAGGGGTAACAGGTTCCAAACAAGTCCGAAACCCAGCAGGGCAGGCATTGAATCTTAAAGCTGGTGAATCATGTAACTTGATTTCATATTCAATGTCCTCTGCATGCCAGTTGCAGATTGGGTCCCCAAGTCCTCAGGCAACTCTGCTCCTATGGCTTTCCTGGTCTCGGGTGATGCTTTAGCTCTCACAGGCTGGCATTCCACTCTGGTAGCTCCACAGGTCTGGGGTCTCCATGGAAGTCCTGCTGTCACAGCTCCAGTAGACATGGCACTGATGGGGTTTCTCTGCTGCAACCCCAACCCCACATTTCCACTTGGCATTGCTCTAGTGAAGGTTGTCTTCAATGACTCTGCCCCTGAGACAGATCTCTTCCTGGGTCCCCAGACTTTTCCACACATCCTTTGAAATTAGGATGGAGGATAATCCCAGAGCTGTTCTGTGAGCCTGCATACCTAATACCATGTGGATTCAGCCAAGGCTTCTGGTTTATATCTTCCAAAGCTGTATGTCCAGACACATCTGGGGTAAAGTTAGCCATGGCTAGAGCAGCCAAAGCAGCTGGGGTGCTGGAAACAGCTTCCTGAGGTGGCCCTGGACATCAAGCCCATGAAGAGCACCTCAGGCCTGTTCTCCAAGAGCATTTTGTCTCCCTCGGTCTTCAGGCCTGAAATGGAAGAGTTGGCCCCAGAGATTTCTGCAATGCCTTCCGGGCCTTTTTCTCCTTCTCTTGATAATTCCTTTCCTTTGTGCTAATCTTCTTAGCTAATGATTGCTGGGCTGCACCATTGCATGCTCTCTGCTTCTCTACCACATGGCGAGGCTGCAAATTTTCCAAATCTTAATGCTCTGCTTCCCTTTTATTTATTTATTTATTTATTTATTTTTTCTATGAGTTCAACATTTTTATTTTATTTTATTTTATTTTTCCTTTAAATTTTTATTTTGTCAATATACAATGGGGTTGATAATTATGGCCCATCACCGAAACCTCCCTCCCTCCTCCCTCTCCCCCCTCCCACCCAGGAATGTCCAACTACAATTTTTTTGAAGTTGTTACAATAAGCAAATGGAAAGGACATTTCTGCTTCCCTTTTAAATTCTGGCTTTATATTGTGCCTTTGCCACCATAACTCAGTATAGGCTGTTGCAAGCAGCCATGCAGCTTCCTTAATGCTTTGCTGCTTAGAAATTTCTTCCTCCAAATGTTCTAGTTCACAACTCCTAAGTTCCAACTTCCACAAAGTCCTAGGGCATGGACACAACACAGCCAAGTTCCTTTCAAGTTCACAGCAAGGGTGATCTTTGTCCAAGCTTCCAAAAAACTCCTTCTTATTTCTGTCTGAGACCTCCTTAGAATGGTCTTTACAGTCCATATTCCTATCAGCATTCTGGTCACCACTATTTAACCAGTCTCTAAAACATTCAAAACTTTCCTTGGTTTTCTTGCCTTCTAAACTTTCACAAACATCTAATCCTTTTCTAGTCTGTTCCTCCAAATACTTCCAGCCTTTGCCCATTACCCAGTTCCAAAGCCTCTTCCACATTTTCAAAAGTCTGTTATAAGCAACACCCCACTTCTATGGTACCAATTTTCTGTATTAGTTCATTTATGTTGCTTGTAACAAAATGCCTGAAACTGGGTGATTTATAAAGAGAAACAAAATT
>NW_007748735.1:11343-11611 GCF_000696425.1 Galeopterus variegatus
CTGCTGCATTAGGGTTTTCCAGAGAAACAGAACCAATAAGATATATAAAGATATACATAATTAGAGATTTATTATAGAAATTGGTTCACTCGGTTATGGAGGCCAAGAAGTCCCACAGTCTGATATTTGCAAGTTGACGAACAAAGAAAGCTGATGGTGTAAATCAGTCTGAATTTGAAGACCTAGGAATCTGGTGGGGGAGGGAGGGGAAGGCAGTGGTGTAAGTCCCAGTCTGAGTCTCAAAGCCTGAGAACCAAGGGCTCTGCTG
>NW_007748736.1:0-2483 GCF_000696425.1 Galeopterus variegatus
TTTCATGAGAACCCTGTAGTCACACTGATGGGAAGTTCAGTGCATATTCAGTAGTCCGACACAGTGATGTCACAAGCGTACGTATGTAAACAGTTGACTCTGGTGCGGTGCCTGCACCCCCAGAACACTGCGGGCGAAAACACAGAAGGGTTATTGGTACCAATCGGGAGAATACTCATCCCTCTGGTGAGATACATGCCAGTTTGCCGTCGAGACAGGATGGTTGCAGGAGTAGGTATCTCACCTGGTTTCACTTAGTTTATGACACCACACTTTATCCACTAACACTGTTGGATCTGTAGGTTCCACATGTAACAGTATAGGGGAACTCATAATTGGCCATAATGATAATACAAATTTTCCCTTTGGAACAGAGTATTTATCTGTTCCAGGCCATGTTACCTTTACTCAAGGAGGCCAGGTACTTGTCACCGAAGGGGGAACTTGCAAGCCTTCTTCTAATCCTTTCCCCCAAGGCCCTATCAGACCTACCCAGTGTATATGGGGACTTCTATTCTCCAAGGCCATTCTGATTGTACTGTCTGTCCCTGTTGCAGACAGGTTGGGGCTGGTAAGAGAATATTTCCATTCTTGCCATATCTTGGCTTCAAAAGCTTATCTTTAGTAGTGACTTGCAGTTGTATAGGTGCTGCAGCCCTATGCAACGGAGCTTCCACTGGAGAGGGTCTGCCTTTGCTGGGTCTCTCATTTGGGATCCTAACTGTCAGCCATATCCACCATGTCTACACCCTCAGCGATGGGGGTGGTGCAGATAGCTTTAGTCCCTTTTTAAAAAGACCATTCTGTCATTCAATTATTCCCACTGCCTGGGGATGATATGGCAAATGTAACTTCCACTGAAAAATGTGTAACTTCCCCAACTGGGAAGCCCACTTCTGAAGCTTATGTCCAGCAAAGTGGGTTCCATTATCACTTTCCATGACTACAAACCAGCCATACATGGCCGTAAGGCTGTTCAATGCCGTCACAGTGTTTACCTGGTCTGGGGCCTTACAAGGCCATACAAACAGAAGACCAGTAGCCATNATTGCTTTTTTTGTAGCTGAATAAGCCTGTTCTACTCCCTCAGTCCAATCCCAGGGGGCTCATTTCTTTGTTAATGCATATAGTGGGCATGCCATTTGGGCCACATGGGGTACAGAAGATCTCCAATGCCCCCAAAGTCCCAAATATGTCTGTGGCTGATCTACAGTTGTGGATCAAGGGTATGTAGCTTATCTACAATAGCTTCTGGGATGACCCTCGTCTTACCCAACAAGACCAGTTCTAGGGATTTGACTGACAGCCCAGGTCCTTGCACATTGGTTGTGTTCTCGGCCCACCCACATTTTTCCAAATGACTTACCAGCATTGGAGCTGCCTGGGTTAAATCTGCAAGAGAATCAGAGGTTAGTAACACATCATCAATGTAGTAAAACGTTGTAACTGTGCTGGGCCTAGTCTTCTTGGCTAGGTCCACAGCCACCAAACCATGACAGATTGGTGGGTTATGCAGATAACCTTTGGGAAATACTTGAAAGGTTCACTGCCTTCCTTCCCAGGTGAAGGCAAAATAATCTTCCTATCAGGTGAGATTGGAATAGANTTGTTCTCACAGTGGTTGGTGGCCTACCATCCACCATTAATATTTCCAAGTAGAGATCCAAAGGATTAAACCTTTGTACACAGCCCAGCTGTCCGTACAGATGATTAATGGCCCAGGCTCATTTTTTATCACCATCCATACTGCTGTCAATTCTTCCCATTGACTGTTTTGCCCTGTGCCATTTTCATACCACATGGTATCTGTTAAGGGCTGGACAGCAACAGCTGTCCACGATGCTTAAGGTCCCATGCTAGAGCCATCTGTATACCAAGCTTTCTCTGTGATAGGTCCCTGTCCCTCATGGAAAGGTGTCATCTCCACCTCCAGGGGTAACGGTTGTGTCAAAGTTTCCTCCACAACCTCTACTGGGCCTAGCACAGTTTGTAACTCTTTGGACAGAGGACTTCTTGGCACAGTGCGCCTTTGTTCTATATATGCTCCCCATTTAGACAGAGTGGGAGTCTGACTACACCCGTTTTATGGTTGGCTACCCCTGTGCACAACCAACCTATATGGGGTATGTCATCCTTACTAGGACTTTGGCAGTTCCTGTGATAGCTTCAGTGGCCATAAAGGCAGAATACACAGCTGCTAACTGTTTTTCTGTTATAGTATAATGCCCTTCAGTACCTTCCAGAGCTGAGGCCAGAATCCTACAGGTGTTTGGAATTGATCTTGTCTCTGCCATAAACCCCATCCTATCCCCTCTTGGGTGATATTTACATCGAATTCAAAAGGCTTAGTGGGATCAGCCACTTGTAAAGCCTGTACTTGCTGTATTGCTTTTTTTGTAGCTGAATAAGCCTGTTCTACTCCCTCAGTCCAATCCCAGGGGGCTCCTTTCTTTGTTAATGCATATAGTGGGCATGCCATTTGG
>NW_007748736.1:3483-6104 GCF_000696425.1 Galeopterus variegatus
TTGACTGACAGCCCAGGTCCTTGCACTTTGGCTGTGTTTATGGCCCACCCACATTGTTCCAAATGACTTAGCAGCATTGGAGCTGCCTGGGTTAAATCTGCAAGAGAATCAGAGGTTAGTAACACATCATCAATGTAGTAAAACATTGTAACTGTGCTGGGCCTAGTCTTCTTGGCTAGGTCCACAGCCACCAAACCATGACAGATTGGTGGGTTATGCAGATAACCTTTGGGAAATACTTGAAAGGTTCACTGCCTTCCTTCCCAGGTGAAGGCAAAATAATCTTCCTATCAGGTGAGATTGGAATAGAGTAAAAAGCATTGACAAGGTCCAATGCATAATGATAAGTCCCCACCTCAGTCATCAGCTGATCCATCAAGTCATGAATGGAAGGCACAGCCGCATGGAAAGGAGGCACTACTTTGTTTAGTTTTTAATTGTCTATAGTCATTATCCAGGTACCATCAGGCTTTTTCAATGACCATACCAGAGCATTAAATGGGATATGAACTGGATGAATAATGCTGACTTTCTCTAATTCCAATATAGTGGCACTTATTTCTCCATGTCCTCCTGGTGGGTGATATTACTTTACATTAACTACACATCTTGGCTTGGCTAACACCTGTTGGTCATGTTTAGCATATCCTCGTAACACAGGCTTTACTTTCCACATTTGCAGCCTAAACTTTCCAACTGTCATTTGCAAACCATAAAGTACATCCATACCCAAGATGTATTCAGCTGCAGGAGACATATATACCTTATATACATGAGGGAGCGATCTTCCCATGCCCAATGGCAATGACCTCAGTAGTATGTCCTCCATACTTATCTATAGGAACTGTGCCCCCTGGAAACTTATCTGGATTGCCATATATCAGGCTACATTCTGCACCTGTATCCACCAATGCCAAAACATGCTGCACATTTGTCCTTGACCAGTGTATCACCAATTCAACATGAGGCCTCCAGTCCTCACCTGCCATCAGAAGGTGAGTACCTTGGCCTGCTCCCTATTCAAAATTGAACATTTTATCTGCTTCCTCGGGAGCAACCAAAAATTCCTTTATATCCACTGAGCGTACCTTGCTACCTGTTTCTGGATGTTTAGTGAAATGCTGTTCATGGTGCAATTGCTGCCACAAGACAAACAGGACTGCATTTGGCTGCCGGTCAACTTTCTTTTTATCAAACCCTGCTGCAAGCAGGTCAAGCCACATCTGCTTATGGCTAGTCTTGCTTGGTCCCCTCAGGATAAAATCCCAAGTATTTCTTGGGGGTTGGGTCTTAGCCAACTTTCAGACCCCTTTTGCTTGTCTGCTATCCTCTACTTCACCCAAGATGGCTATCATGGTCGTTACCTCATGTACAGTATGACCAATTTATGGGGCCAGCATGGCCATCAGTGACCCAAAACACATTGATGGGGCATTTTGCAGCACTATGTCTCTCATGCTGCCTGTAAAATTTTCATCATCTAGGCTACAAGCATTCACATTAAACACGAACTGCCACATACCCAGCTCCTGAATTATTTGAACCAACTCAGTATTTGTTTGCCATTTTTACTCACAGTCTTGTGCAGTTCTCCAGCATTCACTCACACAGTTTGGGCAGCTACATTCACCCATTCCATAAGGAGTGATTACCTGACCCTTGTGCATATCTGCTACCCTGTAGCTGCTGCCTCAAGGATGGGTGCATGGTAATGGAGCCAAGTTTTTCCATCTTCTCACCAGAGCATATCATACTATCCACCTGTAGGTCCCATAATCACAGCAGCCAAGCAGCCAGGGGCTCCCCCTGTTTCTGCTGGAACTGTCTCCCTAAGTCAACCAATTCAACCTGGGTATAAGGCAAATAGGTAGTGAATTGGGTCACTTGTGGATTGCCCACAAATTGCCTGCCTTGTCCCATAGGCTGCCTCTGTTTCAGTTTCTGATGCACAACATATCATACCTAGAGACTCACAGTGTCCCCCAACTCACCTCTGGCTTTGTCGTCTTCCCTCATGTGAGGCAGGAGTGACCAGTCACTTCACGTCATCCTCCAGGCCAATTATCTGTGCTTCCAACAACTCTGCTTTCTTCTCAATTAAAACCAAAGAAAGCAGAAAAAATAAAATTCCACCCACCAAAAGACACATAGAATAATCACAATGATTAGAAAACAGTAACCAATATGGTAGATATTAATCCAACTCTATCAATAATCACTTTAAACCTCAGTGGCCTAATTACACCAGTTCAAAGACGGAGATTATGAGTGAATAATAATAAAAAAATGACCCAACTGTATGTTGTCTAGAAGAAACACATCTTAAATATAAAGGCACAAATAGCTTTAAAGTAAA
Source organism: Galeopterus variegatus (assembly GCF_000696425.1). Lineage (NCBI taxonomy): Eukaryota > Metazoa > Chordata > Mammalia > Dermoptera > Cynocephalidae > Galeopterus > Galeopterus variegatus. The sequence goes on from NW_007748736.1 coordinate 5,840, forward strand.
GAGATAGAGAAAGATATAACATGCTAACACTAATCAGAAGAAAGACAGAGCAGCTGTAATAATTTCAGACAAAGCTGACTTCAGAGAATGAAAAATTATCAGAGATAAAGAGGGGTATGACATAAGGACAGAGGGATCAATGAGCTTTTTTTGTTTCTTTTTATAGTTTTTGGTTTAAAGATTTGATCTGGTGATAAGAATACCTATTCCTGCACATTTTTTGGTTTCTTTCTGTGTAGTATATCCACCCCTTCACTATTAGTCT
>NW_007748736.1:7931-9203 GCF_000696425.1 Galeopterus variegatus
AACTATTTCTTTCCCAGCCTGCACCTCTGGTCTCATGTGGAGTTCCATGTGATCAGTCATCCAAAAAGAGGACAATGAGCCTGATTTACAGATATCTTTGTGCAATATATAGGCACTACTGAAAAGTGGACAGCTCCAGCACTACGGCTCTTTTTTGGGACATCAATAAAGGACAGTGGTTAAAGTAAATACTCTGAGTAGGCAGAACTTGGTGCAGTGCACCTAGTTTTTCATTTTTCTTGAAAGAAGACATTGCCGGAGGTATAAATGTTTACAATAGTCCCTCCTTATCCGTGGGAGATACTAGTGGATGCTGAAACGACCCTTATTACCAAATCTAAAATATACTAGGCTTTTTCCGATAGCTACATACCTATGATAAAGTTTAATTTATAAATTAGACATGGTACGATATTAACAACAATAAGTAATAATAAAATAGAAGAACTATACTAATGTTCTTCAGCAGCATCATTACTATTGCATTTTAATAATTTAAAATTAATAATGATTGATAATTTAAACCTTATGAATTGTTTATTTCTGGATTATTCTATTTAATATTTTGAGACCATGGTTGACTNAGCCTTACTCAGTATAGTATTCTTGGCTGGCACATTTTTTTCTTTAGTGCTTTGAATATATCATCCCATTCTTTTCTGGCCTGTAGGGTTTCTGTTGAAAAGTCTCCTGTTAGTCTGATGGGGACTCTCTTATACACGACTTTATGCTTTCCTCTCGCTGTTTTTAGGATCCTCTCATTGTGTTTTATTTTGCCAGTTTGATTACAATGTGTCTCAGGTGACTGGTGGGTGGTGGAAAACACATGGTGGTCTGTGGCTGGAGGCCTTTAGAGACTATAGCAGGTCCCTATAGGTGAATTGCAGCAAAAGACTCAGGAGTTTAGAGGAAAGCTCTGCCACCTTCTGTGGATAACTACTGTCTCTTTTAGAAACAGCTTTTGGTTTGCTACTGGGCCTTGCTAGAGACTGAATTCTTAACCATTGGCCTCCAGGTTACCATGTGATCTGAGCTGCTCTTCATGAACTGGGTATTGCCTGGCCAATCAAGCCATAAATTTTGATGTGTAGAGCAGCATTACATTGTCATATAGAAGTGGTACACACAACATTAGGCTTGAAATGGCCCTGAAGGCACAAGTAGTTTACATGAGGGGGTGACCCAAAGGCTTCCTACCCCACTTCTGTAATAACTATTTCTTTCCCAGCCTGCACCTCTGGTCTCATGTGGAGTTCCATGTGATCAGTCATC
>NW_007748736.1:10850-11610 GCF_000696425.1 Galeopterus variegatus
TTCCCAAGAGTGATCAGTCAGTCACCTACTGGTAGATTGCTTATGTTGGACTCCTTCCATCACAGAAGAGACAGCAGCTTATTCTTACTGGAACGGATCAAGTGTTGTTATGTATTTATCTTCCCTGATTCAGTGAATCCAAACCACCACCAGTGGACATACAACCACCACCAGTGGCCATACTGAATGCCTTAGCCACATCATGGTATTCCAGACAGCATTATTTCTGATCAAGGAACTCACTTCAATCAGTGAAGTGCAGCAGTAGAGCTATGCTCATGGAATTCACTAGTTTTATCACGTTCTTTATAACCCTGAAGAAGGTGGCTTGATAGAATGGTGGACTATCCTTCCAAAAACTCAACTACGGAGCACAGTAGTTGGAAATACCTGGTAGGGCTGGTACAATGTCCTCCAGGAGGTTGTGTATGTTCTCAAACAGTGTCTATATATAACACTGTTTCTCCCATATCCAGAATTCATGGGTCCATGAATCGAGGGGGTGGAAATGAGAGAGGCACCACTGTCTATTACATCTAGTGACCCTCTAGCAAAAAGTTTTCCTTCCTATGCCCTCAACCTCATGCTCTGCTGATCCATAGATCATAGTTTGAAAGGGAGGAATGCTTCCACCAAGAGACCAAACAATAATTCCATTGCTGAAACTGGAAGTTGAAACTGCCACGTGGCCACTTTGACCTTCTTATGCTTCTGAATCACGAAGGAGAAAAAGTGAGTTATTGTACTGACTGGAGTCATT
>NW_007748737.1:0-8636 GCF_000696425.1 Galeopterus variegatus
AAGAAAAATAGACTGAAAAACAGAACAGAGCCTCAAGGACCTGCAGAATCAAACAGAAGATCTAACATTCATGTCATTAAAGTCCAAGAAAAAGAAAAGAGGGCAGGGCTGAAAAAGTATTCAAAGAAATAATGCTTCAAAACTTCTCACATTTGAGAAGAGACATAAATATACAGATTTGAGAAGTTCAGTAAACCACAACATTATAAACCCAAAGAACTACATGGCCAGACACATAATAATTCAGCTTCTGAAAACTAAACACAGAGAAAATCTTGAAAGCAGCCAAAGAAAAATGACACCTTCCCTAAAGGGGGTAAACAATTAAAATTGACCCTGATTTTTTTTTTAATCAAAAACCATGGAAGCCAGAAAGAATTGGCACAATGTTTTTCAATTGCTGATGTAATTGTCAATTCATAATCCTGTATCCAGTGAAAATATTCTTTAGGCATGAAGGTGAAATCAAGACATTCTAAAATAAAGAAAAACCAAAAGAATTTGTTACCAGCAAACCTACCCTAAAAGAATGTATAAAGGAAGTTCTCTAAACAGAAGGAAGGCCAAGCAGAAGGTTTAAAAGAAGGAAACTTGGAACATCAGGAAGGAAGAAAGCGCACAGCAAAATATATGAATAAATACAATAGGCTTGTGTCTTCTGCTTTAGTGTTTTAAAGAATGTTTGATGGTGGTGCAAAAATTATAATACTGTGTCATGTAATTCTAAATGGATCTAGAAGGCACAGCAAAATATATGAATAAATACAATAGGCTTGTGTCTTCTGCTTTAGTGTTTTAAAGTATGTTTGATGGTGGTGCAAAAATTATAATACTGTGTCATGTAATTCTAAATGGATCTAGAAGAAATATCTAATACAAGTATATTTTAAACAAAGGAACATAAAGGGACGTAAGGTTTCTATAGTTCATTCCAACTGGTAAATGATGATACCAGTAGACGAGGATTAATATATATGAATGATGTGTCACTGAGAGCAACAGCTATAAAAGTTATTTAAAGGGATAAGCTTGAAAATACTACAGGTACATCAAAAGAAAATTCTAAAACATGTTCAAGTAACCCACAAGAGTGCAGAGGGAAAAAACCCAGAGAAATAAAAAACAGAGAGAGCAAACAGAAAGCAAAAAATGAAATGGCACACTTAGGCCCTAACATATCAATAAATGCATGAAGTATAAATGGTCTAAATATGCCAAGTAAAAAACAGAGGATGGCAGAGTGTTTTAAAAAGCATGGCCCAACCATATACTCTCTATAAGAAACATGCTTCAAATATAACAGTATAGGCGAGTCGAAAGTAAAAAGACGGAAAAAGATATATCATGCAAGCATTGATCAAAGGAAAGTGGGAGTAACTATATTCATATAGGATACAGTAGAATTTATAGCAAAGAAAATTGCATGGAGGGGCCCTATAATAATAAAAGGGTCAGTCCACCAGAGGATATAGCAGGCCTGCATGTGTATGCACCGAGCAGCTGCAAAATATGAGAAACAAAAACAGATGAAACTGAAAGGAGAAGTAGGCAACCCACACTTATAATTGGAGATATCAATAACTGATAGAAGAACTAGACAGAAAATCAGCAAGGATATAGAAAAATTCAACAAAACTGTCAGCAATAGGACCTTAATATTTATAGAACCCTCCGTCTGACAGTAGCAGAATCCATTATTTTCAAGTGTCCACAGAATACACCAAGATAGACCATATTCTGGACCATAAAACAAAGCTCGACAAACTTAAAAGAACTGAAATCATACAGAGTGCATTCTCTGACCACCGTGGAATCAATAACAGAAAATAACAGGAAAATCTTTAAGCACTTGGAAGTTAATCAGCACACTTCTAAATAATCCATGGGTCAAAGAGGAGCATCATAGAAAATTTCAAAATACATTGAATTTAATAAAAATGGAAATACAACTTATTAAAATGTGTGGGTCCCAAGAGCAAAGTTCATAGCACTAAATGCATACATAAAAAACAGCAAAAGTCTCAAATCGGTAATTCAAGAACTGAGGGGGTAAAAAGAGCAAAATAAACCCAAAACAAGTAGAAGGAAGGAAATAATAATGATAAAAGCAGAAATAAATTATGTTGAAAACAGAAAATAGAGAAAATCAAACACAAAAATCTGGTTCTTCGAAAAGATCAATAAATTCAGAAATCCTCTAGCAAATCAGAAAGAGAAAAGAGAGAGAGAAAACACGAGTACAATTATCAAGAATGAAACAGGGGACATCACTGCAGACATCAAAATATAAGGCAATTGTGTGAACAACGCTACACACATAAATTTGACATCTTACGTGACGTGGATCACTTCCTTCAAAATCACACCCTACCACAATTCACCCAACATGAAATAGGTAATTTGAATAACTCTGTAACTAGTAAGGAAATTGAATTCATAATTTAAAACTTTCCAAAAAGAAGTCTCTATGCCCAGATTATTTCACTGTACAATTCTCTATGTTTAGGAAGAATTAACCCAATCTATACAACTTCTTCCAGAAAATAGAACAGCACTTCCCAATTCATTTTATGAAGCTACTTTTACCTTGATATTAAAATCAGATAAAGACAGCACATAAAAGAAAACTACAGATTAGTATCTTTCATAAATACAAATGTAAAAATTTTAACATAATACTGGCAAATAGAACTCAGCATGATTCTGTAAAAAGAACCATTAAGCCCAAGCCCAGTGGACTTATTCCAGGGATGCAAAACTAGACTAATATTTAGAAATCAAACAATCTAATAAGCCATATTTACAGGTTAAAAAAGAAAAATTATCTGATTATATCAATCAATGCAGAAAAAGAACTTCACAAAATTCAACATTCATTCATGATAGAAGCTCTCAGAAAAATAGGAATACAGGAGAATTTCCCTAACTTGATAAAAAGAATCTACAAAAACCTACAGCTAACATTATACTCAGAGACTGGAAAAAAAAGCAAGGATGGTTATTCCTTTATTCTTTTTTTTTTTTTTCCTTTTTGTCTTTTTTCGTGACCGGCAATGGATCGCAACTCTCAGTGTCGCGCCCGCACCGGACCGTGACAGCAACGGGATCGCAACCCTCGGTGTTGCGCCCGCACCTCGCTCAGCCAGTGAGCAGCCGGTCTGTATGTGGGATCCGAACCCACCGGGCCGGCCCCGTATTCCTTTATTCTTATTCAACATAGTCCTGGAAATTCTAGCCAATGCAAAGCAAAAGGAACTGGGCCGGCCCCGTATTCCTTTATTCTTATTCAACATAGTCCTGGAAATTCTAGCCAATGCAAAGCAAAAGGAAGTAAGGCTAAACGGATTGGAAAGTACGAAAGAAAACTGTCCTATCCTTCTGCAATTCCATTAGTTTTCTATATTTATCACTGGGTCTTTTTTATTTGATACTTGCTTTGGTTGCTGTGATAGAAAAGTGTTAAAATGACAGTGTTAAAATACCAAGTTTGTTTGGCTTTATAGGAAGAGCAGAGAACCAAAAGTCACTTTCATCAAAATTCTGTGTGGATATTAAATATATTCCTGGTTGAATTTATTGTCAACCTCCGTTCACAACTGGCAATTTAAAATGTTTGCTCAGTGCCAGGAGAAGACATACAGGAAAGCCATCCAGTGGGAAGTCTGTCTGAAACTCTCTTTTCTGAGAATTTCCCCACTGACAGTTTGCAAATGACTTTCCCTCCCCTGAAGAGCAATGGGTCTATATTCTTATACCTGCTCATCTACATCAGCCTTCATTTAATTCATCCAAATGTGTAATCCTATGGGATAAACAACATCGTGACTGTTAAATATACAGTGTTTTCAAGAAGTCATGCTCACGGGGAAATGTGCTAGAAAATAAAGGATAAAGTATATCATGAATGGAAATATTTGTTATGCAAAATAGATGCTCATTGTTAATAAACAGGGGAGAGAACTGCTAGTCAATGATATCAAATATATCAAAACATTCCTAGCCCCCCCCCCACCCGACTCCTCAAATCTTCGGCTGAGCTTGAGTGAGTCTTCTTTATTCAGCAGCGATGGGGTGACTTGGAGCCAAAAACTTTCCCCATCGGTGGACACTGGCTGAGTGCCTCTGACTTTCTGGTCACCAATGTGTGCTTTTTTAAAAAGCCATAAAAACAAAAAAAACAAAACACGCTCCTGGGTTTCTGGGTTCAAACCCTTTGGGGGGGTTCATCTCTCTCTCTCTCTCTCTCTCTCTCGCTGGCCAGCAGCGAGGCAGTGAAAGGTTCAAGGCATTTGCAGGAAGCAAGGAGCTTGCCTTCAAATAACCCAGATGTCTAAACATCTACACACAGAGCACTGGAAATGCTGATGCCAAAAGGGTCAAGTGGTCTTTCTAAACCCTGGCAAAGAATTACAGTTAGAGCGTTTGTGATGCATTTTAGCAGTTGGTTTCTCTCCTTAAATGTGCTTGGTGGTTGAAGTTCAGGGAAGAACGTTTGAAACATAGTCCAAATAATCATTAAGTTTATTTAACAGGAAAAAGGGACCAGCTGAAATCCATTTATGAAGTGCAATTGGAAATCTGCTAAATGAGCGAGACAGAACTGCATTGCCAAATATGGGGAGATTTAAGACAGTTTTTGTGTTCCGCCAAACAGAACCTCTTATGTTCTGTAAATCAAAGTCTCTACTTTGCAGGAAGGAAAAAAGAACAAGCACATTTAAATGTGTGCTATAGGGGAAACTCTCTAGTGATTTCCAATCTGCTAGTCTTTGAAACACAGGGGAAAACCTTGAGGGTTTCCAATGTAGACAGAGGCTGGACAAACTATCTAACTCAAAAAGGCCTTGAGAGCACAATTTTATCCAGACCAGGTACCCAGAGCCATGAGCTCAGGCAGACTCACGAGTCCACAGTCTGGCTTTCAGATAAAAACCCTACTGAACTGAGTGTTTTTAAAAGAAAGGCCTTGAGAGCACAATTTTATCCAGACCAGGTACCCAGAGCCATTGACTCACGAGTCCACAGTCTGGCTTTCAGATAAAAACCCTACTGAACTGAGTGTTTTTAAAAACTGGTGGGTACAGGGGTGGAGGTGGGGAGGGGCAAGGATTTTTATCTCCTTAGTTTTTCGCCCACAAAAGAGAGCCTTTGATAAAGTAGTTGAAAGAGACATAATAATAAATGCTCCATCAAGACATGTGTTGCAGGGCATTTCAGAAACCAAGACATTTCTGACTGTTTTCGGTAAGCAGTCTTTGCCACACATGCAATAACAACCACACCAATAACCAAAGAATAAACCACACTTTTAAGCCTAAGCCTTTGGGATCAGATAGGTCTGAATTTGACGCCCATCTATCCAAGCTCCGAGGTAGCCGTGCAACGTTCAGCAAGTGAGATGGGCTCTTAGAGCCTCAGTTTCTTCATTTGTACCATGGGATAATCAGTAACACTTACCTAACAGTGTCATTGGGAGAATAGAGTGATGGAATGCATGTAAAGACATTCATACACTGACTGGCACTCTGTAGGTATGAAATAAAAGTTATTTGTGTTTCCCATTAACATTAAAAGCTAGAGTTTTAAAATAGAGAGCAGTAATGCTTCTTAGGAGTTGTTCTTTTTTAAACAGCTTTATTGAAATATAGTTTACAAAGCATTTCCATAGCATAAAATTCACCTGATTAAAGTGCACAGTTCAGTGGTTTTTAGCATTTACAGAGTTGTGCAGCCATCGCCACTGATTTTAGAACATTTTATCACCCCCCAAGGAAGCCCATACCAGTTAGATGTCCTCTCATTGTCCCCATGCTCCCCCCGACAGTCCCCAGCAAGCACTGATCTACTTTCTCTCTGGATTTCCCTATTCTGGACTTCTTGTATAAATGGAATCGTACAATGTGTGGTCTTTTGTGCCTAGTGTTACAGCTTGTTCTCTGTTTATTTTTTCATGAATAATAACAAATGGAAACCAAAAGGATTCTCTGTTAGATTTTCTCATTGGTTGAATTTAAAAGGATCCGCACAAGATTTGCGAAGAGCATGGTTAAATGCCATAGTCTTCTTCAGCAGCCATCAAGCAAATGAATCGTTCCATTTGATCACATTAATGCATAACAGCCTGTCCTTGTTCATGTATTTCCTTTGGATCCCATCTTCAGCATTTGGCTCCACCATGAAGAGATTTCTTCCAGCCCTGAGAGCGTCCTTGACTCTGGCAACGTCTGTTCCTACAGTGGAGCCTGTGGCTGCTCTGAGCAGCCTCCGTGAGTCTGTTCAACACAAGCAAAGGGGTCCCGGTAGGGCCAGGAGCGCTGGTTCCAGCCCTCACGCTGCTGCTAGCCTCAGGGGGTGTGAGAATCAAAGGAGATCATGAACCTGAAAGTGCTTCGGACACTGTTCACGTATCAGTTAGGACTCGAGTCAAATGCCACAGAGGCTCAGTCGTCTCCCTTGGGCTTCCAATGGGAAACAGATGGCACTCAGGCGGGTTAACCAAGGAGAGGCTCATGTGGAATTGTTTTAGAAAGTGTGGGGAAATCAGAGCCACCCTTAAACCCTGCCTGTGCCCTGGTCCCACTCCAGCTGCTCTTCTCTCCAAGGGGAGGTCACCATAGAGTCGAGGGAATGAAGACCATGATTCAATCACCTGCGCCTTAAATTTCCTGTCCCCCTCCAGTGTTCATGCCCCACTTCCTGAGTGTGCACCACTAGGGCAGGGGACAGACAAGGGACGCTGTCTACGGAGGACATGCAGACTGTGAGCCCCTGTGGTGCAGGTTCAAGCTGAGGAGGAAGAGCAGGTGGGTGGGCCAAGCGCCCATGGGCCTCCGTTCGTAGTCTTGCTTTGGGCCTGCCCGTGATGGGTGGGGGGCCAGGTGAGCTGAAGGGAAACTGACAAGAGATGGGGCAGTACCTCAAGCTAGTGACACAAGGAGCAGTTATCAACCCCAGGCCTGAAGGGCCAAGGAGGAAAGGCGGCTTCCAGAACCTAGCAGCTGTCGGAGGAGGCCACCCACAGGAGCTCTGATCTTCAGTTTGGGAGCTGAGCCAACCCCAGGGAACCCACAGGGAGGGAGGCAGAGCTGTTCAGAGTTCAGGCTCCCTGGAAGTCCCTTCTGCACTAGGCCCTGACTTTCAGGCTCCCGTGTTCCTGCACTGTCCCATTTTAGCCAGAATCCTGCTAAGTCAGTTTAACCAGAATCCTCCACCCTTCGTATGTGATCACTCACCACACCTAATTGGATTCCTCACCTTCTGCCATCTCCAGGTGATGTCTGATCACCCCCTTCTGCACTAGGCCCTGACTTTCAGGCTCCCGTGTTCCTGCACTGTCCAATTTTAGCCAGAATCCTGCTAAGTCAGTTTAACCAGAATCCTCCACCCTTCGTATGTGGAGGATTCTGGTTAAACACCACTCACCACACCTAATTGGATTCCTCACCTTCTGCCATCTCCAGGTGATGTCTGATCACCCCCACTTACCTTTAACAGTTCTGTTAGGTCGGTTTAGCTAGAGTCCCCCTTGTTCCCTGTTAGTAATTTTCCATCCACACTGCTCCTTGGCTATGAATCCCTATTCATAGTTGAGCCCAATCTCTCTACCCCCCTGCAAAACCCCATTGCAGTGGTCCCTACACCTGTGGCAATAGTCCTGAAAAAAGTCTGCCTTACCACTCTTTCACAAGGGTCATCTTTTCTTTAACACCCCCTGCTCAGGTCACATTCTCTCAATTTTTGCATCCCATGGTAAACGCAGCCTCCTCTCAGCTCCTACATTGACACGTTGCAGTTCTAGATCCCTTCAGGGACTAACATCTTTTGCTTGGTCACAATTCCAAACCCCTAGGTGAGGGAAGCTGCTTGCCATGGTCTGTGTCTGGTGTCTGTACCTAGTGCCGTCGTCTCGTCAGCAACGCAGGATCTCGTCGTCCAAACAGCGCTGAACGTGGATCCCCTGGTGTCTCAGATCTCACTGTTCTGCTTTTATCTCAGTTCAGTAAAGGGGCATAAATGACCTATAAACACAGAGCAAGATGTACAACCTTAGGTGTAGTCAAATCATGCAAGTTAAAACAACTGGACATCACTTTCCGCCAAACAGGTTGGTAAAGATTACAAAGTCTGATAGTGCCCACATCAAGTGGTAGGGGCTGGGAAAGATCATTTATAGCTCAAGGGGTCTAAATTGGTTCAACCTCTTAGGAGGGTGAGCCTGCAACACTTGTCAAAATTTATATACTATCTCACTCAACAGTTCTGCTTCCAGGCACGTTCCTAAAGAGAACAATCAGCCAAGTATATTAAAATATATGTACAAGCTTTAATTTCCATGTTTGTTTTGGAAATGTTATTTAAAATTATGATGCATTACAGAGTGAAACAATATGCAGATGTTAAAAGATGTTATATAGATAACATATCATATTCATCTACAACATGTCATTGAGAAAATATAATTTAAAGTTTTATTGAGTCAATCCTTTTTTAAAAATGTTTTTTTAGGGCCGGCCCGGTGGCGCAATGGATAGTGCGCCGCTTGGGAAGCGCGGCGGCGCTCCCGTCCGAGGGTTCGGATCCCACATACAGATCGCGAGCACATTGATCTAAGTAAACACATAAGACCAAGCTAATCG
>NW_007748737.1:9543-11609 GCF_000696425.1 Galeopterus variegatus
CCTTTTTTAAAATTGTTTTTTGGGGGCCGGCCGGGTGGCGCACGGGATAAGGGCGCCGCTTGGGAAGCGCAGCGGCTCTCCCGTCCGAGGGTTTGGATCCCACATACAGACCGGTTCCCGCTCACTGGCTGAGCGAGGGGCGGGCGCAGCACCGAGGGTTGTGATCCCATTGCCGGTCCCCGGTCCAGTACGGGCGCGACACTGAGGGTTGCGATCCGTTGCCGGACACGGAAAAAGACAAAGACAAAAAAAAAAAAAATGTTTTTTTCTTATGGTTACGCCTGTGTGTGTGTATTCCATAAGATTTAGCATTTTAACCTTTTTTCATTGTACAATTCAGTGGCATTAATTGCATTCATAAGGTCATGCATCTATCGCCACTACTTATTTCCAGAATTTTTTCATCATCTTAAACAGAAGCTCTATCTATACCCATTAAACAATAACTCCCCATTCCTCTCTCCCCCCAACTCAATCTTTGGTAGCCTCTAATCCACTTTTTGTCTCTATGAGTTTGCCTAAATATTTTATATAAGTGAAATTATGCAATATTTGTCCTTTAGTGTCTGGCTTATTTTATTTAGAGGTATGTTTTCAAGGTTCATCCATATTGTAGCATGTCTTAGTCAAGGTTCTCCAGAATCAATAGGATATAGGTAGACAGATATACAGATAGATAGACAGAAAGATGGATAGATAGACCGACAAATAGACAGCTAGAGGTAGAAACATTTGAGAGGGGATTTACCAGGGGAATCAGCTCTTGTGATTACAGAGGCTGAGAAGTTCCACAATGGGCTGCCTGTAAACTGGAGACCTGGGGAAGCCTGTAGTGTGGCTCACTCTAAGGTCTGAAGTCCTGAGAACCAGGAAAGCCACTGGTGCAAGTCCTGAAGTCAAATGGTGGAAGAACCAGAGCTCTGATGTCCAAGGGCAGAAAAAGAAGGACGTCCCAGCTCCAGAAGAGAGAGAGTGAGCATATTCATCTTTCCACTGCTTTTTTGTTCTACCCAGGCCCTTAGCCAATTGGTTGATTGAGGGCAGATCTTTCTTATTCAGTCCATGGATTCAAACAAAAAATGATTCCGTTACATAATATTGAACATACTCATCCTGATCTGAGCATCACATATCGCACACAGGTATTGATATTCAATGCTGTCCTCCACAGATATGTACAATCAACTATGTTTCAATTCTTTTAAAAAATGCCACTCTGTTCCAGAGACACCCTCACAGACATACCCAGAAATCCCGATTTACCAGCTATCTGAGCATCCTGTCATCCAGTCAAGTTGACACCTAAAATCAACCATCACATAGCATGTATTAGAACTTCATTTCTTTTTAATCTGAATAATAATCCATTGTATGTATATACCACATTTTTTTATCCATTCATTTGTTGATGGTCACTTGGGCTGTTTCTACCTTTTGGCTATTGTGAATAGTGCTGCTACGAACACGTGTGTACATGTACTAATTTGCATCCCTGTTTTCAATTCTTTTGGATATATACTTAGAAGTAGAATTGCTGCGTCATGTTTAATTCTTGCTGTGTTTAACTTTTTGAGGAGCTGCCAAACAGTTTTTCATGGCAGTCGCACTATTTTACATTCCCACCAGCGATGTAGGGGGGTTTCATTTCCCTCCCTTCCTCACCAATATTTTATTATAATTTTCCTTTACTATTTACTATGGCCATCTTAGTAGATGTGAAGTGGTATCTCATTGTGGTTTTGATTTGCATTTCCCTAATGACTGATAATGTTGAGAACTTTTTCATGTGTTTATTGGCCATTTTGTATATCTTCTTTGGAGAAATGTCTATTCAAATCCTTTGCTCATTTAAAAATTTTAATTGGGTTGTTTGTCTTTTTGTTGTTGGATTGCAGGAGTTTGTTATATATTCTGGATATTAACTCTCATCTAATATATGATTTACACATATTTTCCTCCATCTATAGGTTGTTTTTCACTTTCTTAATAGTGTCTTTTGATGCGCAAAGGTCTTCAGTTTTGATGAGGTTCAGTTTATCTATGCTTGCATTTGGTGTCATACATAA
>NW_007748738.1:0-296 GCF_000696425.1 Galeopterus variegatus
GATAAAGGACTTCAACATACAAACTTGAGGCGTAGGGAGCACAGCTCAACCCGTGACAAGGTATATTCAGCAGTGGCTAAGTCCAGCCTTTGTCACCATCACCAGCTTCTTGACACCGCTCGGCTTTGCTTTCCTGAGTGTGGGCCACCCCCAGGCTTCACGTGGGGACAAGGTACACAACACCTGCATCCTCCCAGGCTCAAGCTCCAGCAGCAACACCTCTGCAGGAGCCTCCTCCCATCTCATTTCCTCTGATGGGGCCACGGAACCATACCGAGGCCGATTCATGCTTTCAC
>NW_007748738.1:5894-6747 GCF_000696425.1 Galeopterus variegatus
TGTGTGCTGTGAGGAGAGCATGTCCTCCGGTCCCCTCTCTCTGGCATGTCGTTGGATGTCATCTCTGCATGTCTTCACACCATCTTTCTCTGCATGTCTCTATGTCCACATTTCCCCCCTTTGTACAGACACCAGTCATAAAGGATTAGGGCCTGCCACACTCCGGTATGACCTCATCTTAATTATATGCACCATGACCCTATTTCCAAACAAAGTCACATTCTGAGGTGTTGAGGGGATAAAGGACTTCAACATANATTCACAGGAGAGGGAACTGAAGCCCAGAGATTCCCCGCATCCAGGCCCTGGGAACTGCAAGCCTTGCGTTGCTCCTGCTCTGCGCAGGCTGCCCCCTGGGAACCTTGCTTGAGAAGAGATGGGGCAGTCTAAACGGGTGCATGCAAATGAAATGCAAATGACAATGCAAATATCACTGGCTGCCTTCCACAATGTCCTGGCCTCTGGGAGGATTGTCTTGGTGCACTGTTGCAAGCTCTGCTGCAAGCCGGCCCATCCAGGTGGCAGCTGGGGTGGGGCTGGGATAACACCCAGAAGAGGCAGGGTGGGCTGGGCTATGACACTGGCCCTGATCCCAGCCCTCCCAAGGCTGATGGTGAGGATCAACACTGAGCAGAGCTTAAATGAGGACCCTACTGCAACAATGAGGATCAGAGTTCTCAACCCCTATACCAGGCTTTGCACACATTGTCTGTGTTGGTCCTGTCACAAATCTAAGCAAGAAGGATTTGCATGCCCATTTTACAGGTGAGAAAACCAAGGCTCAGCAAGGCTACAGAGCTAGCAAGTGAACTGTCCAGAAGTGCGGGTCATCAGTGCTGCCCACCAAGACCTC
>NW_007748738.1:8490-9080 GCF_000696425.1 Galeopterus variegatus
GTTCAAATCCTGCCTCTGCCACCTCCTAAGAGCACAACTCTCAGAAATTTGTCTAGGTCTCTGGGCCTCAGTTTACCCATCTACAAATGGGGACAACAATGGTATCTCCCTCCTGGGGTTGCTCTGAGGAGAAGGAGTCAAAAGGGACTTACTGTGGTGCTTGGTACATATGTGAGTGCTGGTCACTATTACTGAGCCACCAGCAAGGAGCCCAGCTGGGCTCTGGGGGTACAGAGAGGACCCAGACACTACGTGTGTGACACACACAGCAGTGAAGAACCACAAGGCCATGTGACAAATGTAACAGGACAGAAGCAGGGGGAGCCTCAAGGAGCTGCGGGGCCTCGAACCCACCCTGGTAGGGAGGGACCTGGCAAGTTCCCAGACGAGCCCACCTACAACCCATCTTATTTCTGTTCCTCTAAAACAAGGGTGTTGCTAGCTCCGCCCCTCCCTGCCCATGTCCCCTCACGGTCCCTGAGTCCTCTTGAGAGAGGCTGCAGCTGGAGGCCTAGGGTCTCCTCCAGAGCTGGAGGGTCTCCTGGGTAAAGGAAAGGAGGGAAGAGAGAAGCCTCTGCTTATCCTACCAC
>NW_007748738.1:11121-11607 GCF_000696425.1 Galeopterus variegatus
GCCTTCTGAAGCAGGCTGGGTCCTCAGCAGTGGAGAGGAGGTGCGCAGAGCTGTCTTCACTCTCTCTTTAGCTCTCCCCCAAAAGCGTTAGCACAGACATGTGAGGTTTCACCCAACACAGACTTCACTTCTGGGCAAAGTTCCCTGAACACATGGAGGACAGAGCCAGGCTTTTAGCGTCCTGGGCTTCCTTCCCCACATCTGAGCTAACCAGAGCCCATTNCTCAGGGCTTTGCACACATCATCTTACTAAACCTCCTGGCAGGGTTCATCTGAGGTAGGTGCGCAATTTTACAGAGGGGGAAGCAGGTCCCTCAAATAAATATTCCCAATTTGCAGTGAGGACCTTGCCGCTTAGGTGGTCAAAGAGCCAGGATTCAAATCCACATACTAGGCACAAAATAAAAGACAGCTCATCATCATCACCATCATTACCACCACCCATGCCATCATCATCACCACTGTCATCATCAACACTATGCTGTG
>NW_007748739.1:0-11605 GCF_000696425.1 Galeopterus variegatus
TCATGTTTATAAATTTTTGCATCTCCAGTTAGAATAGGGACTTCCATTTCTATTTTTTTTTTTTTTCTCTCATAGTGCTTAGTCCAGCACTGGGCACTAGCAGGTACTTAATAAGAACTGATACGATTCACGGATGAGTGGATGAATACAAGTACTCACAGGCTTCGAAGTGTAGTGGTTAAGCCTGGAAGTCAGATAGAGATGGGTTGGAAATCTGAGACCTACTAGCTATGTGACTTTGGGCAAATTACACAAATCCTTTAAGTGTTAGGTACTCCATCTGTAAACCTGGATGGTTGTAGTAGTGACCCTATATGTTTGCCATGAGGATTAAATGTGATACTAAATGTAAAATGTTTGGCACAATACCTAGAACAAACTGAATATGTTTTAAAAATGTTAGTTACTGTTAGTATAATAAGAAGTGATAAAAACACACACACAGAGATGAGAGGGTGGGAGAGGGGGTTACTGGAGTTACTATGGCTGGGTTAGAGAGTTAGAAGAATTTTAAAGAAGGTGGGGATGGGAGTCGGCCATGCATAGTATAGAAGGGACTAGATCAGAGCTAGGGAAATGGGCTCTGGATTTGACTCTTCTTAACTAGATGTGAGACCTTGGGTAAATCACCTCAACTTTCCTCTTAATTTCCTCACTAGAGGGTTGCATTAAATGGCTTCTGAAATCTCTTCCACTCAATCTATAATTTAAGGAAAAAGATTCCTAGGAGGTCTCTCTCCCACTTTCTCTCTTTCTGTGTGCCATTCTCTCTCTTACTAAAATCAAGAGATCATATGACAGATTTACAATCTGAGGCCCAGAGGAGCTATGAGACTTACTCAGATGACAGAGCTAGTTGATGGCGATGCAGATGCAAGTCCCTAACTCCCGAGTCCCTGTGCAGCGATGGGTCCTCTACACAATGTCAAATGACTTGGAGACAGAAGAGGGCAGAGCCCCTGAGGTAATGCTCGGGAGGTGAAAGTACAATGCAGGGCTTGCTGGGAGATGACACCACCAGATACAGAAGGATGCAGCTGAAGGAGACTTTTAGCACACACGAACAGTTTTAACATGATAAAGATAAGTAGGAATCAGTAGTAAGAAAAATTATTCCAGTTTTAGGTATGACTAAAAGATATAGTAAATCCAGGTAATATATTCAAATACAGAGACTTAAACATGGGCACAAGAGAAAAACTAACATAGGTGTTTTCTGTACAAATAGTCAAAATAATAGTCTTAGGGGTTCATATGAATATTGGAATGGTCTTTGGGGGCCTAGGGCAGTAGCTACTGCCCTTTGTCTCTCCTGGGCTTGGGGTCTCCCTACCCCAAGCATTGAACACTGGGAATAAAGCAAAGCCCGTGTTCTCCCCCAGTTCTCTCTGTCTTCCAGAAAGGCAGCACAAAGCACCAAGAGTAGCAGCAAGCCTCAGGATGAGTGGCGGCTGCGGGAAGATGTGGCCACTCTGCCAAGGGTAGTTAGGATTGCATCCACCGGCTGAGGGTCTGTGTTCTTCTCTTTGTCAAGCCCTGCCACTCTAGGACTTTCATCCCCAGCTTCCTAGTGGGCTTTGGATATTACCCATTTTCCAGTTTGAGCCAGTGCTCACTTTTTATACCCCCAGATATGACACCTTTGGAAGGACTGAAGGAAATGCTAAGAGTTACGTAGAGATAATGAAGAATGGAGCACTCAGAGCAAGAGTCAGGCATAAAGGGTGCAATGAGGAGAAAAATTTCTAAAGACATAGGGAAAACTACTGAAGTGTTTACGGACAGGAAGAGTACAACAAATACAGAATGATGACTTTTCCCCCCCCATGCCACTCCCTAGAATAATGACTTTTTAAAAGCTTGGAATGAAAAAAGAAAGGATGCACTTTAAGTTTCTGAGGATCCATGAATAAAATGGCTGATTCTAAGTCCGGGCAGAGAAAGTACAAGGTGAGTCTGGAACATTTTGTGCCAAAAAGCAAGAAAGTATCCAAAAACTGATGGAGATATGTCAAAGGGACATAGGAGCTGGCTGGAACAGCTAATACTGGCCAAATTTGTGACAACTTGAGCACCAAAAATTAAAATGAATGTAACTGATATAATAAATTGAATTTTTAAAAAGTTCCACCAGTTGATAGTAATGCTGACAAAAGAAGGAAAAAGGAAAGTACTTCTTTATGAAAAGAATGCTAGTTAATACATAGAGAATAGAAAAACCATGATTTTGCAACCCACAATGTAATTATTGATTTAGATAAGAATCATCAATATAAAATAAATTGGTGAAGAGTTGTTGGGAAACAGGATATTAACATGGTGACAGTATTGCCCCACAGATTACTTATTGATTAAAAGTGGAAAATGTACCTTTACAATTTTGAGGTCTGGTAGATGCCATCTTAACTAAGTGGTCAAATTTATCATCACTAATAGTGGAACAATTGCTATTATATGTTCTTGACATTATGTTGTGTAAAATACACAAATATTACCTGTGAAGTATTTTCACCAAAAGTCTTCAACTTCAATCTTTAGACCTAAATTCTAGTTTACCAGAAATACAAGGGATGGAAGAACAAGTCAAATGACACTATAAGGAAAGAGACAAATCAAGAATGTAAATATTTTAAAGAAAACTGTCCTAGATTCTTCAGAATATCAAAGAAACAAAGGTGGAAAAACTGATCTAGATTAAAAGAATTAAAGGAGTCTAAAGAGATATAGTCTTGCAAAGTACAACCCTTGTTGGACACTAGTTAGAAAAAATAAAATATCTATAAAAACATTTTGAGAACAATTAAGGAAATTTAAATAGATCTAAGATGACATAAAAAAATTTTAAAGTATGATAACAGTGTTATGATTTTGTAGGAGACAATCTTTGTTTTTAGGAAAAATATGCTGAAATTTAGGGTTGAAATATGATGTCTGCAACTTTTTTTTCAAATGGTTCAGCCAAAAATACCTGCACATCTGTATGTGGTATGTGGGTGGATGTGTATGTGTGTGTGTTTATGTGGATGTGTGCAGAGAGAGAGAGACAGAGACAGAGACAGAGAAAGCAAAGCAAATGTGGCAAATGTTAGCCCCTGTTGAATCAAAGTGGATAGTATATGAGCAGTTTATTTTACCATTCTTTCACTTTTCTGTACATTTGAAATTTTTTGAATTAAATCAAGAACTGAATTACTGAAGAAATATTTGGCAGTTAAAAAGCTTACACTTGGAAAAACAGAAGCTCTTTCATTCCCAATCAATCCCGTTATTGTTATAGGGGCACATCTATGTCTCCCCTACCCCCACCTGAATGTCAGGAATTGCAACAGCTCTCAGAGGTTATTTCACCCTGGGCCCAGTGAAGGTGAGAAGGTAGCAGTAAAATAAAGATGTTTTCCTTAAGTGACTCCTATTTCCTCACACAGAGAGGAATCGAGCTCCTCTCTTCCAGGAAAGGCCCTCTGCAGACTTTCTGAAGCCACAAGAGGTGATAATTCCCCAGCAAATATACTCTGTTTTACTGATGTGATTTCAGAGCAGCAAAAATAAAAACGTGGGGGATTTAGTAAGCCCAGAAATTAACCCAAATCCTTCCAACCAAGACTTAACAGGGTTCACATCCGATCCGGTGGCCTCATCAAGCAGAGAGCCTCCTTCCCAGACTGTCTAACCCGGGTTCCTGCTTTCCCTTCAGAATGGAGGTCACTGCATCTCGAGACCAAAATGGAAGATGAGTTTCCCAACTGATATTTTTACCAAGAGTTCTATGGAAGACATAGTAGACAGCATGATCCTGAGCACAGAATAAAGAAAATTGAAATGTGGATAATGAAGGAGAAAAAGAAGGTGTGTAAGGTAGTTTATTTAGAACATTTCAAAATCTTTCAAAGCAGACAATCATTTACTACAAGTTCCATGAGCAGAGCTAAGAAATACCAGCTACATAGTGAAATGGGAATGAAAAACAATGAGAAGGACAGTGAGGTCCCCAACAAGGTCAACTTCCCAGCCTTGAGAATGGGCATCCCAATTTATACCTGTCAAACCAGCCAAATGATACTCAAAAAACAAGCCACTATAAGAAAATAAACTTAAATTTGAGGTATCTTTGCAAAAATTCACACCTCCATGTAGTCTCCCATGCTGCCAACAAGATACCCAAACCATCAATCAGCTCTTTTTTGTGAAACCATTCAGAGAGTGAAAGCACAGTTTTTTTTTTCCAGCTTAATTATCTGGGGGTTAATTGCTTTAATTCTAATTTTACAAAGCTAACATAGTCTGAACCACAAATTCTCTTAATGAGAAAAATACAATTTAAAAATTATATAAACAATTATTGCACAATGACATAAAAAAACCCAAGGAAGATTTGAATAAGTACATTTTAAGTTGATTTAAATAATAACTTACATAAGAAGATTAAAATTACCCTGCTGGCTACTTTCTCTAGTAAAAAGATTTTCATTATTTATAAGACACTCATACTTTAAAAATCTTATGAGTATTTATTAAAAGCCACATGAAAAAAGCATGAACAAAATGGTAATATCCCTGTTCATTCATCCACCTATTCATTCAGCAAAATGTACTGAGCATCAACTATGTCCCACCACCACGCAAGGTGGTGAGGGGTACAAAGATAATTAAGATCCCTCAAGGAACTCAGGCTAGTTGGGGCAGCCAATCTGTAAGAAAATATTACCATAAAGTGTTTTAAGGGTATTTTGAGAGATAGTGATTGTTTCTCTTTGCGCCAAGGGGAGAGGGTATGGTGGAGTCAGGAAGATATCATGGGGGATGTGATGCTTGAGCCAAGTATGAGCAGATGCTCGGCAGGCAATGGGAAGGGGAGAAAGTATGGTGCAGGCAGAGGGAGCAGCCCAAGTGAAGTTAGGGACATGGGAAAGAGTACAGCACATCCAGAAGCTCACAAGTAACTCAGCGCGGCTTAGGTGACAGGCTGGAGGGAGGCGCATTTCAGTGAGACCAGAATAGAGGAGAGGAGGTCTGGGTGAGAAGATGATGGGCTCAGTTTTGGCTGTGATGTTTTAGGGCCTGAGGGCTTCCAGGAGGAGTTGCCAGCAGGCGACTACCTGTAGGCCTGGACAACAGAGGGTCTGCCTTAACCTCCCTTTGCCCAACACACCCCTCCACACAGGGCCAA
Source organism: Galeopterus variegatus (assembly GCF_000696425.1). NCBI lineage: Eukaryota > Metazoa > Chordata > Mammalia > Dermoptera > Cynocephalidae > Galeopterus > Galeopterus variegatus. The sequence continues at coordinate 5,168 of NW_007748739.1, forward strand.
GGGGACTTCCCCACCCAGAGCCCACATTCCCCCTACCCCGGCTAGTCTACTCCAGGTCCCCAGGATCACAGAGTTCCTTGCTCAACTAGCCCAGAGCCTGTTTCCAAGGTCTGCATAGGCTTCTTCCTCAGGTCTACTCCCCAGTGAGCAGACTGCACTTCTGGAGGCCTTAGACCTGAGGGGGTGGCTGAGGAGCAGCAATTTGTGGGGCTGTTCATGGAGCTTGGTTATGAGGACTGCAGTGTCTGCACATGTGGTTTCTTTTTTGTTTGTTTCTTTCTTTTTGAGAGGGCAGCTGGCCAGTATAGGGATTGAACCTTGGTGCTATCAGCACCACTCTCTAACCAACTGAGTTAACTGCCAGCCAGTGGATCCACACATACGGCAGGCCTAAATTGCTGAAAATACTGACCAGAAAGCTAAGAGAGACTTTATCTCTGACCACCCAGATTTGGGGGTCATCAGCACAGAGCTAACATTATGGGAATGGGCAGAGTGACCAGTCAAAACTCTTATGAGTCAAAACTCATAAGAGAGGTACTGGCCTAAACCTGGAGGTATGCCATCTTTTAAGCAACAGGCAAAGAATCCATCAAAGGAACCTGCAAAGAAACTGCCAGAGAGGTAGGAGAAATACTAGCAGAGGGGTGTTCCAGAAGCCAAGCAGGAAGAGTGTTTCAAGAAGAATGGGATGGTCAATAATATGGACAATATTTGTAAAGTGTTGGCACAGTGCCTGGCCCATGGTAAGTGCCCAATCACCAGTGGCTGTGAATGTGGTGACAATGATGTTGATGAAGGTGGTAATGATGATGTGGTTCCTTTGGGTTTCTTCTCTCTGCCTCAAACATCCTTTCCCTCTTTCCCTAACTCTGCTCGAATTCCTATGGATCATGTTCTCTAAGAAGTCTTTCCCTTATCTGTTAGGTTGTCCTCCATGTGCTTCCATGGTCTCCTATGCTCACCTTTATCACACTACACTTATAGCACACAATAGCCTACTGGTATTTATTGAATGAGTGGTCATGGTTTCTAGGGTGACCAACCACCCTGGCTTGCCTGGGACTGTCCAGCTTTAGCACTGAAAGTCCAGTGTCCCAAGAAACCCTTCAATTCTAGGCAAACCTAGGTGGTTGGTTACCCTAAATTGACATCTCTATTTTTTTGAATGAGCAAATAAATGAATAACATCACGTCAATGTCAAAGGTGAAGGCCCTCAACTTTTCCTGTGTATATGTGAGCAAAAGTGCATTCAAGATGTCTGGAAAATTCAGTTCTTTCCTTATACTCTTCAACCCTCATCAGGCTGAGAATGCAGTGGGCAAAACATGACATGGTTGGACTCCTGTCCCAGCTCTGTTTTGCCTTATAATCCTGGAGGAAGAGTAACTTAACTTTCTCAACCAGGGCTCCTATTTGAATTACAGAACAAGTAAATGATTTCAGTATTATTTTCTCAATTCTCTCAGGGTTGGTATGTGATGGATTTGGATGTGACCGGTGCCATCGTGCACACAATAAGCACAAAATAGCCGCCGGCCTCGGATTCCACCCCAGCACCAACCCCCTCCCCGCTTCCCTTTACGAGAAACCTCCTGACTTAAACAGAAACCTCTTTTGCTTCGCAAGGATGCAGTTCTCCAACCCAGTGCCCCTCCTTGATTATATCAGCCAGCACCCTATATAAGCTCTACCACTCCCACACCTGGGGCTGCCCTCCATTTTCAGGTCAGCCCTGGGCTGCCTACCACTTTGAGCACAGCTCGGCAGATTCTTTTCCTTTAATATAGCTTGAACCTTACCCAGCGTCTTGGATCACTTTCTTTCGGTATGTAATTGGTGCCATTCTAGATGCATAGGAGAGAAGGTGACTGGAGAGAAGTTGATTCATTACATGCAATAGATGCCTTAGGACATTTGGGGCTTATTTCTTTCACCTGTTAAGAAACTCATAGGCCCTACCGTCAAGAATGCTACTGTGTAGTATCTTTCTCGGACATTATGTAGAATTCATTTCTGCAGCTAAGTATGATTTAATTCAATATTAAAAGTGTGTTAGCTGGGTTGAGCCCGTGGCGCACTCAGGAGAGTGCGGCACTGGGAGCGCAGCGGCGCTCCCGCCTCGGGTTCGGATCCTATATAGGGATGACCGGTGTGCTCAGACGGTGCGGCCGGTCTCAAAAAAGGCCAAAAAAAAAAAGGGTGTTAGCAATATCAGTGGCAATCAAATGGAAAAAAAAAAATGTAGTCCTGATAAACCAAACAAAATGTATTTTGTACAACTTATTTAAAATATTAAGGAATTTTCTTGATTTTGTTTCCCGTTAAGTATTATTTCTTGAACAAGGTATTCTGATGCTTTTGGTTGTCTATTTAGCATTCTGTTAAAGCATAAGAAGAAAATTATCATGTACTGTACAGAAAATGGTGTTAATATCAACTTTTCCACATTTTTAAACAGATAACTTTGTATACAAAGAGTTTTGTGTAAACTTTTCATTAATAAAATTTTTGTATAAAAAAAAAGAATGCTACTGTGAGGTCAAGGGTGGGGATCCCCTTACCGGCCAGCTGCCGGAAAAAAAAAAAGTAAAAGAATGCTACTGTGCTTGTCCTTCTGCCATTGTTCATTAGCACAGCTGGCTGGAGGAGGGACTAGCTATGGGAAGGAAGTATCAAAAGATAGGGCTTTTGTTACCTCTGTTCTACAAATCAAGGAAGAGGCCTGGAGAGGAAGTACATTCTCATCTTCCCAAGAAAGGCAAAGGTACAGAGCTGTGAGATCTCATCAGTCAGGAGGGGAAAATAGAAGAATAACCATCTTCTAGGCCTTCACATGGTGATTGTCACTGACTTTCTTCTCATCTGGCAATTGCCAAAGTCAGGCAGCACTGTATATCATGTTGTGGAAGACAAATGCTCTATAAATAAATTGACTTGGAATATTCTCAAATATGCATAAGCCACAATAGCTTTAAATGTAACTCTTGACTTCTTTCTCATTTTCTTCCTCTTCTTGGAGAGGTCAGCAAGGAAGTTTCTGAAAGAGAGGCCTTACCAAAATTCAACCTAAGAAACCTGGAAGAACTTTTCTGTGTCCTCTGTAACAAACATATTTCATTCTCAAGTATTCATTAAAAAGCTTCTGGATTCAACAATACACACATCTCTGAGGATGCACCTGTATATTAGACCTAGGCTCCCACTTGTTATAAGTTATGCATAAATCCTTTAAAAAATTCATTTTCTAGAAGAGGTGATTATTTATTTTGTCATTTAATTTCTCATTAAAAATTTCATATGTAAAATTACTGCATACTGATGGGGTACTGTGTAGAGAGAGAATAATTTTAGTGAATAAGCTGAAAGAAAAGATCACTGACGACTCTTTCATCTGAGGATCTGAGGAGGAATCAGAGTCAAATTTCTGACGAAGACTTTGGAAAGACTTTGAAGCTACCAGAATGCACAGTACTGAAATGATGGCCTTAGGGCTCCATTTTCTGCTCAGATTCTGAAGCAGAGGTGTCACTTTTAAGTAACATTCTGCCTCAATGGTATATCATTTTTAGGATAAAGTTAATTATTCCCCTCCCCCATCATTATATCAACACATTAGCAAGGACAATAGAAGCACAGGATCCTGAATTTTCACTGAACCATTCATCTGAAAGGAAGGTCACAGGGTTGCGAATGCTAACTGAAGAGCACTTAATGCCTGGTTTGCATGACTGAAAGGAGGACCCCCCTCTGGCCTAGCAAAGAACATATAGCAAAGAGCAGGTGTTCTGAGAAAATGCCTAACTTGGCTAGAGGAGGTTAAATTCCACTGAAGCCCAGCAAGACCAAGTGGGTGCAGATAGCTGTTAGCATCAGAAATGGTCTTGCTGGGGGCCGACCCAGTGGCGCACTGCTACAGTGCGCTGCTTGGGAGCACGGTGGCGCTCCCGCCAAGGGTTTGGATCCCACATACAGACCGGTTCCGCTCACTGGCTGAGCGAGGTGCGGGCACGGCACCGAGGGTTGCGATCCCATTGCCAGTCCCGGTCCGGTGCGGGCGCGACACTGAGGGTTGCGATCCGTTGCCGGACACACAAAAAAAAGACAAAAAGGAAAAAAAATAAAAAAAAGAAATGGTCTTGCTGGGCAGGAAGATGTTCTGAATGGAGCCTTCTTCTCAGTAGGCAAGATTTCACTGTGGCTTGCTAAAAATGCTGTTTACTTGGTTTCAGGGGTCCAAATGCCGGAGCTTTTTACTGGAATGCTAAGGCCTTGACATGGCCTAAGGCGATTCTTTCTTGGACTGTCATTCTACCAACAACCCTCCTGAGAAACTGTATTTTGAGCATTGAACCTTATTCCTCTCTAACTTCCCAGCATCCTCTCTCCCCTACTGGGCTGGCTGTTTACTTGGGGCTCTAGTAATGCCTAGCTATCGGTAACTGGTAACTCCTCCATAGTGCCATACAATTGCATGCCTCTGGGCCATTACTGTTATTTCACTTAGAACTTGCTTCCTTCTTTCTTTCCTCCCATTTATCATGTCAGTCTTAATTTAGGAGTCATCTTCTCTAGGAACCCTTCTTGGAAACACTGTGGTGAGCTAAGGTGCTCTCCTCCTTGCCTTATAAGTCCCGTCTATGGTAACAATTACATCGTGTTCAAATCAAGTTCACACACTAGGTGTTCACTATCCACTTGTTTAATATTCCAGGTTATGCACACCCTTATTTTGGGTGGGTCCAAGTAGCTAATTTTTATGTGGTTTAAAAAATATCCATTTAAATCTGAGAGGTTAGAGACCCAAAAGGGCAAAGTCCTTAGGAAGGGCAAGACATATTATAACGACCAATTGTTGGGGGCCTAGCTCATGACAGCTAATTTAACACTCCACATTAACTCTAATCTTTGCATAATTCTAATTCTTACAATATTTTTTCAAGATAGGTATTATTGCCTCCATTTTACAAGCAAGGGTAAAGATTAAATGACTCATCCAAGGTCATACATCTAAGAGTGACCTAACCAATCCTCATCCCCAGGTCTGACTCCAAGCCAGAACCCTGTTACTCCACGATATTAAGGAGCCATTTGGAGAGAGTAATCCCACAGAATCTCGGAGAGTGTGGGTTTTGTGTACGTATTTTCTTTTTCTGGTATATTACCCCTGGCAAGGAAAGCGAGGGGGAAGTATAAATGGAAGACCCCTTTGTCAGCTGAGCACTGCATTTGCCTTTACCTAGATTAACGGGGTTTTGTGAGGGAGTGAAGTGGCACACGTGTAGCCTCCACGAGGCCGAAACACGAGGCTGAGAAGCTGAGAGAGGGTGCATGTCTGCTGGGCTCTTTCAGCTTCATTCCGTTTCAGCTTAAGGTGTTTTCGTCCACCCCTCAAGAAGGGGCGGGAAAGTGTTTGCGTGAGTGTGGCAGGGAAGGATGGGTGGAGGAGGAAGGTTCTCCAGCCAAGCGCCAGGGAAGCGACTCTGCCGCCTGGCGCAGTTGCCAAGACAGCGCGGCCGGTGCAGCAACGGCAGAAGCCGCACCGCGTCCCGGCAGCGGCTGCGAGCCCGAGTGACGCATTGCAGGTATGAACCAGCCAATCAGAGGCCGTCTCAACGAACAGCGCGGGACACGTCTCCACGACGATGCTCCTCCGCGCCGCACCGCAAAGTAGCGCCCTCAGGCGTCACTCCACTGGCATTTTAACTGCTCGCTGGGGAATGAAATCCACTTACCTCACCCGTTCGGCCACTTCCCTTTATCTCTTGCTTCGCCGACCATATAACTGTGGATAAAGAGGTCCCGAGAAGAGTTCGAGGGAAGGGGGTTGGCCGGGACTCGTTCGCGATGTTCCGTTATCTGAGTGCGGCGGAGGGATCTGGCGGAGGGAGGTGTTTATGAGGCGCTGGGGGCGGAGGAGGAGAATTAGTCCGAGTGGAGCGAGTGAAGCGAGTGGTTGTGTAGTCGCTTCTCGGGAGCCGGTAGCGCTTGCAGCATGGTGAGTGCGTCGCTAAGCTGCCGGCGCTTGGCCTGTGGGGGAAAGAGGCTGAAGCGAATTAACTTAAAGAGAGGGAACTCGCCTCCCTAACACCTTCAAGGAGTGGTCTTCGCCAGACGGATGGCGCGAGAGGCGGGGGCGCCGCGACGGTTGTGTCGCAGGTGCTCCCCTACCCCTTTTTCCTCAGAGGGGGCTCTCTGTAGTGAGTTGGGGGCCGGGTGCATAGCCCCGGAGGCTCGGGAGCTCCTCAAGGGTTCGGCCGGAGGAGGATGGATCCGGCCGGTGTGGGGCAGCCGGCACATGGGGGAGGAGAGAAAGTAGAAAGAGGGGGGAGAGGAAGCGCAGAGAGTCTTCGGTTGGGCGTCTTTAAAGGTCAACCCGGAGGCCGGATTCAAACCCAACGGACGGTTAGTGCGGGCGCCAGGAAGCGCCTTTGTCC
>NW_007748740.1:0-5661 GCF_000696425.1 Galeopterus variegatus
ACTATTCCATTCTGTCTGCTAGTTTTTGGATTAGATTCTTCTTGTTTTCCTAGTTCTTTGATATTTAACTTTAGGTTGTTTATTTGAAGTCTTTCTATTCTTTTGATGTGAGCACTTATTTACAATAAAATTCTCTGTCAGTACTGCTTTTGCAGTATCCCACAGGTTTAGGTGAGTTGTGCTTGGATTTTTATTAATTTCTAGGAATTTTTGTTTCTTCTTTATTCTTTATTTCTTCTTTGACCTACTGGTTGGTCATGAGCTTGTTGTTTAATTTCTGTGAATTTGTATATTTTCCATAGGTTTGTTTGTTGTTAATTTCTAATTTTATTTCATTGGGGTCTGTTTAAATCAAATATTTCTCTACTGATTCTTTGTCTGCATATGATCTCTCCAATGCTGAGACTGGTGTGTTAAAGTCCCCACTAATACTGTGTTGGGGTCTATTTTTCCCCTAGATTCAGTAACAGTTGCTTTATATATCTGGGTGCTTAATGTTGGGTGCATATATATTTATAATTCTTAGATCTTCTTGCTGCATTGATCCTTTTATCACTATATAATGTCCTTCTTTGTCTCTTTTTATAGTTCTTCATTTGAAATCTATTTTATATGATATAAGTATGGCAACTCTTTCTTGTTTTTGGTTTCCACTTGCATGGAATGACTTTTTTTAATCCCTTCACTATTAGTCTATGTGTGTCTTTATTGGTGAAGCAAGTTTCTTGCAGGAAGCATATAATTGGGTCTAATTTTTTAATTCATTCAGCCAGCCTATATCTTGTAAGTGGGAAATTTAGTTCATTTGCATTCAGGGTTGTTATTGAAAGGTATTGCCTTGTTCCTCTCATTTTAATAATTTATTTATGGTTGTTTTATATTTTTATGTTTCTTTCTTTCCCTTTTATTGTATATCTTTGCTGTTGTTTTTGTTTTTTGTTTTTGGTTTTTTTGGAGTGATAAAATACTTTTATTTTTCTCTTTCTCATTTGAGTATCTGTTCTACTAATGGTTTTTATTCTTTCTCATGTATTTATGGTGACATGTATTTCTTGATTCCAGATGTAGGACCCCCATGAGGATTTGTTGACAGGCTGGTCTTGTGGTGGTGTATGCCCACAATTTTTTTTTTTTTTTTTTTTTTTTTTTTGGTCTAGGAAAGATACTATGAAGGAGAGCTTTGCTAGCTATAGTATTCTTGGTTGGCTTTTTTTTTTCCTTTAGCACTTTGAATATGTCATCCCACTCTCCTGGCCTGTAGGATTTCTGTTGAGAAGTCTGCTGTTAACCTGAGGGAGATTCCCTTATAGGTAATTCAATATGCTTTTCCCTTGCTGTTTTTAGAATTCTTTCTTTGTTTTTGTCTTTTTTTTTTTTTTTTTTTTTTTTTTTTGGCCACAAAAAGTCTTAACACATTTAAAAAAGACTACGATCATAGAAAATATGTTCTCTGACCAGGATAACAGAAGGAAATACAGAAAATTCACAAATGTGTGGAAATGAAACAACACTCTCCTAAATAAACAATGGGTTTTAAAATATCACAGGGAAGTTAGGGAGTACTTTGAGATAAAAGACAAATTGTAACATATCAAAATTTGTAGGGGGAAGGACTCATGCAGTGCTTAGAGGAAAATTTATACTTGTAAACACCTATATTAAAAATAAGAAAAATCTCAAATCAGTAATGTCAACTTCTACCTTAAGAAAACAAAAAAAGAAGAGCAAACTAAACCAAAAGCAAACATATGTAGGAAATAACAAAGATTACACAGAAATACATGAAATAGGAAATTAAAAACAATTGATAAAATCAACAAAGACAAATGTTTATTCTTTAAAAAGATCAACAAAAGAATTTGCAAACCTCTATCTACAGAAAGAAAGAAGACTGAAATTACTAAAATCAGAATTAAAGTTGGGACATTACTACTTTGCCACTGTGGTTTTTGTGGTGGTAAGATTCGGTTTCTTTCTATTTCTCATTTGCATTTTACTTCTATCAGTGATTTTGTTCTTTCTTGTGTGTCCATGATAGTGATTATAGTTTTTATCACATGTCAGATGCAAGGCTTCCTTGAGGATTTCTTGCAGGGCTGGTACTGTGGAGAACTTCTACAGTTTTTGTTTGTCTGGAAAATACAGTCTTTTCCCCTGATTTCTGAAGGATAGCCTTGCTGGGTATAGCACTCTTGGCTGGCAGTTTTTTTTCTTTTCGTATTTTGAATACATCATCCCATTTTCTTCAGGCCTATGGAGACTCTGTTGAAAAGTCTGCTGTTAGTCTGATAGAGGATCCCTTATAGGTGACTTCAGGCTTTTCTCTTGCTTCTTTTGAGATTTTCTCTTTGTCTTTGAGCTTTGCCAGTTGGACTATAATGTGTCTTATACAGGATCTTTTGGGGTTGAATCTGTTTGGAGATCATTAAAACTCCTGGAATTGAAGGTCCATGTCTCTCCCTTTACCTGGAAATTTATCAGTTATTATTTTGTTGAATAGTTTTTCATACCTTTCCTTCCTCTTCCCCTCTGGAACATGCATGATATGACTGTTTGTACATTTAAAATTGTCCGCTAGCTCTCTTAGACTTTCTTCATCTTAAAAATTTCTTTTTTCCTTTTTGTCTTTTGTTCACCTGAGTTATTTCAAAAAGATTATCTTCAAGACCAGAAATTCTTTCTTCTGCTTGGTCTAGCCTGCTGCTTAAGCTATTGGTTGTGTTTTTTATTTCATTGAGTGAATTTTTCAGTTCTAGGAGTTCTGCTACATTCTTTTTTAAGGTATTAATCTCTTTTTAAATTTCCTGCTTAATATCCTGTTTTTTGTTTTGTTTTGTTTTGTTTTGTTTTCTCCTTTCATTATGCGGTCTAACTGAGTCTTCTTATATTTAAGTGAGTGTCCTTAAGATTGTTGCTTGGAATTCCTTTTAAGTTATTTTTAGGGTTTTCTGCTCTACAGGATCTGGTATTCATGAAATACTGTACTGTTTTGGTGGTGTCATATTTTCTTGGGTTTTCATATTTCTAGTATCTCTACATTGATGTCTGTTCATCTGGTAGAGCAGTTTTTTCTATTACCCTGGAATGGGCTTTGAGGAGAGAAATGTCCTCTTCTTTTTCCAGTCTCTGCTGGTGACTGTCCTTGTGTTGATGCAGTTGAGTGTCTGGCAGGCTGCCTGCATGGTGGCTGTGGCTATTGCCGTGGCCTTGAGCTGCTTTAGTGGCAGCCATGGCCATGGTGGTTGCTGTGGTGGACCACCAGAATGGAAGTGGTGTTTTGGCATGTTCTCTTGCCTGCTTCTGGGCAATGGGTCTGCTCTTGGCTAATACCTAGGACCCCTGGGTTTGCTCTCTTGCCTACATCTGGGCAGAAGGGTTGTTCTTGGCTCCTGCTTAGGATCCTTCGGTGTGTTTTATTCTGTCTTTGACTTTTGATAATTTAACTATGATGTTGAGGAGGTCTTTTTTGGGTTGAATCTGTTTGGGAAACTGAAGTTCTTGGGTCTGTAAGGCCATCTCTCTCCCAATATTTGGAAGTTCTCAGCTATTATTTCATTATGTAGGCTTTCAACACCTTTCCCTTCCTCTTCCCCTTTATGTACAACTATAATATGGATATTTGTATTCTTATCAGAAAGGTTTTGCAGGTTTTCTTCATTTTTAAAAAATTCTTTTCTCTTTCTTGGCCTGTGTTAATTCAAAAAGCCTGTGTGCCTCTTAGTTTGGAGATTCTTTCTTCTGCTTCTTCTAACCAGCTGTTTATGCTCTCAATTGTATTTTTTATTTCTTTGAATGAATTGTTCAGTTCCAGGATTTCTGCTTGATATTATTATTGTTATTATTATTATTATTATTATTATTATTAGTTTGTGTCTCTTTTGAACTTCTCATACATGCCCTCTGATTTCTTTTTGATTTCATTGTGATTTCTATTTTTTCTGACATCATTTTGAGTTTCCTTAGTATTGCCCTTTGGGATTCCTCCTCAGGAAATTCATCAATTTCCTGTTATTTGGGGCCTGGTATTGGAGAATTTTAGTCTTCTTTTGGGGTAACCAATCTTCCTGGTTTTTTCATGCTTCTCATATCTTGGCATTGACGTCTGGGCATCTAGTGGTATAGTCACTTCTTTTAATTCTAGGAGTGGCTTTTGAAGGGGAAGACTCTTTCCTGTAGAAGTATTCTTTATTGACATCCAGTTGGGCATTTTAAGTTAGATCTGGATGAGTACAATAGTTCAGCCTTCGTGCAACTTCTTCAATGACATTCAATCTTAGAGTTGTCTGTGGATGCTTTTGTGGCCCAGCTGGAGGGGCTCTTGGTAGTTTCTTGTTGGGGTGGGTGATCCACTGTCAGTCAGTGGGTAGTTGTATACTGTTGCAGCAGTTCTTGGTAGGTCTGTAGAGAGCGACTGGCTCAGCTGTTGAGGTTGGAGCAAGGCTGTGTGGATGCTGCAGAACCCAGCAGCTTTCTAGAGAGGTGCTGTAGGGAGAAAAAGCTGCTACCCAATTAGCTTTTGGTTTGGGAGTAGGGGTCCACTACTGTTACAGGGCCTGGCTGCTCTGAAGGTAGTCACCTGATCAGCTGTTGAGCCTGACGCAAGCTTGTAAGGGTGCAGCCAAGGCCAGCAGCTCTGCAGAGGACATCCTTGGAGTGCAAGAGCCTCTACTTGTTCCACTATTAGTCTGGGAGCACACATACACTGACACAACAGGTCCTGGGTGCTGTGTAGTGGGCCACTGGCTCAACTGTTGAGACTTTAGCAAGACTGTGTGAATTATGGAGGACCTAGCAGCTCTCTGGAGGCATGCTGTAGGATGGGAAAGCTGCTACTCAATCACTGTTGAGCCCAGTGCAAGCCTGCAAGGGTGCAGTTGAGCCCAGCAGCACTAGAGACATCTGCCCTGGGGAAGGGGTGCTGCATGAGTTCACACACTGGGGTCTCAGTCCTTCCATCTGGCCTAGGTTCCAAGCAACCTGCACCTTGGTCCTTCCTGCTCTGGAGCCAGCATGGTAGAAGGTAGGCAGGGCCTCCAGACAAAGGAACTGAGGCTCACTGGGTCTACCACAGGGGTCTAGGCTCCAAATGGCTAGGATTGTGGCCCTGCCAGAACCCATGTGAGTGTGTGGAGGGTGAGTGGGAGGCGGGGCTTCTGCTGGGTTAGCTGAGGTCCATGCAGACACTTGAGGGTTCAGCTCCTACAAGCTACACAAGGCAAGCCATGAATGTGGGGAACGATTGCACTTTAGCAGATTTCCCACTCGGCAGGTCTCCCTGCCCACCTGGGGGGTAGCGGGTGCTGAGTGAGTTTTGACATGGGTCCCAAAAAGACTGGGGGGGAGTTCCACAAGGGGGGATCTCTGGTGTTTGTGGTGGTAGTGAGAATAGCTAGGTTTTTTTCCAGTTTAACTACTCTCTGCCTGGTTCTTGGCTGGTCGCTGTGATGGGGCTGAGGCTGGATGCCCTGTTCTGCTCTCTAAGGTGCTGTTCCCTTCTTCCACACTTCACAATGATCTGCTCACTCTCCTGATCCTCTGCACTGTGTTTCCTCAGATTTCAGTCAAAATATATTTGCCCATTGTTTTGGTCTCTTTTTATGGAGAGGAGACTAGCACCAGAACTCTCTCAGTCAGCCTTCTTGGCGGGGGGGGGGGGGGGGG
>NW_007748740.1:6435-8028 GCF_000696425.1 Galeopterus variegatus
GGGGGGGGGGGGGGGGGACATACAAGCTCATTCTCACTGTAATGTAGTTGCAAAGAGTAAAAACAAAAACAAATCTGATAAATAAGGTTCAATTGGTTAAAGAAAATTAAACTGGATTTTAGGCACCAGTGCAGAAATCTCTCAAAATCCAATTGAAATACATGGAAAAGAGAGACAAAGAAGATGTGCGGTTAAGATAAAAAATAGAAATTACGATAAACTTCTTATCAGAGTCCAAGAAAGACATCATTAATTGAGGGCCAAAGGAAACAGTTGGATATCTCAGTCTGTAGCTACCTCATCAGAGAGAAAGCAAAGTCAGCAATTACAACGTACATAGCAAAATCTCAGATGGTTCCCATATGTATGGACCCTGGTCCAAAAGCCCTAGGTGTCCGACAACAACCTAACTACCCCCACTATCCCACACTGTGTTTCTGTTCATTTCTAAAGCAAAAATGATGTCCTTTACCCTATCCATATCTTTTTCCTCTAAACAAGTAGACAGAAAACAAGGAAGACTGATAACGGTAGAGTCCTCACTGTGAAAGGTCTTCAGGTGGTGAAGAACAAAGGAGTCCTGAGAGTGCTCTGGGAGTAAAACCAAGTTTTAGGGTAGGGGGTAGGGGGCTTATTTGATTTTATTATTGTACTATTTTACTATGAGGGCCAGACAAGAGAGAGAGGAATAAAAAGATTCTGTGTTGGTTCATTAAGACTACACTAGACAGTAGGGTCTACAGACTTTCTTCTACATCCTGGAGACTGGGGACTGGCTGAGAGGTGTGCATACATCTAGCTGCTTTCTGGCTGCCATCCTGAGAAGAGGATTAGAATAGTATCCAAATGGACAGAGTGAGAAACCAAAGGTAGGCTACACAATTTCTTTCAGCCACTATTGGGTTTGAAGAGATTTTTCTCTCTCTGTTTACTACATGATGGGTAAACAGGAAAAGTCAGCATGCAGAAAGACTACTTTACAAGGGAAAGGGAAAATAATCCCGAAGATTTAGAGAAGGAAATATGATTTCAGAGAATTTTAAAGAATGGCTTAGTATTGTCAACAAAATGTAAGAACACACAGCCTCTGATATAGGAACAAAGGGTAAAGAAAAATGTTGGGATTAAAACAAAAACAGAAAAAAATAACAAAAAATTGGTAAAGACTTTTCACATATTTGTTAACCAATCATATTCCCCTTACTGTGAATTGTCAAATGAAAATACTTTTCAATTTTTCTTGAGAGGTTCAAATTTTTTAAAATTATTAATAATATTTATGTTTATTTATTGTCTTTATTTTAACATAACACTAATACAAAATATAAAAATGAAAAAAAATACAATATATTATAAACCTATTAAATACAGAAAACCACTGTTAGTATTGTGAGCCATGTGAGTATCTTGCAGGAAACAATTTCAGGCAAATGGAAGTTCCTGAGTTGGAGATGTCCTCAGCATTTGGGGCAAAACCATTGGAGAGGTATGAGTAAAGGGAAGAGTGATGGAAAATGAGTTCATAGAGATAGAAGAGTATATCATGTAGGATCTTGTTAAGGATGTTTTTTTTTTTTTTTTTTTTTTTTTTTT
>NW_007748740.1:10590-11605 GCF_000696425.1 Galeopterus variegatus
CAGAGATCACATGCACATGAAGTCAGCCCTAATGCTAAGCATAGATCCTCTGCAATAAATTTTCATCTGTCTCAGGGATTGATGATAGGATGATATTTGGGTTGGCAACTACAGGGAAGTGAAGAAGTTCAATCTCATCAATAGCTTTTAAGTTTTGTACAGAGTGATGTCCTCACCTGTTTGCCTGACAGGCAGAAAGCAGTGTTGCAAGAGATAGCACAGGGGATAACAAATCTTTTTTTGAGGTATAAGATATCACGGAACACAATTTTTTCATTGAGCATGGAAAAACTCCAGTTCAACTGAGACTTTTAAGGGTTTGTGTATGTGTCCCACATTTGGGCTGCTTTTGTCCCAGAGATTATGTGGGGTGAACTCTAGATCTATCATCACAATTGAAGAAGGATCAGAAAGTGAGTAATCAATCTGTGCCATTAAACAGCTAGGGATTCCTCTTCTTCTGGGATTTCCAGAAAGAAACCATCCTGTTCACAATTAATTGAGCCACATCATTTACATAGCAAATCTCATCACACATGATTAATAGGGTCAAAAACTAGCTAACTAGCTGAGTGGCCAAAAGGAACACAAAAATGATTTGGTAAAAACAGAGTTTGAATAGTGAATGAAATTGCTTCCATTGAGCCAGTAAAATTACTCCAACAAAGAGGTGACAGAATGGTGGTAGGATTGTGGTCAAATTATTGTTCCTTTGTCAACTAGAAAAGAAGGTTTTTGTCCCTATAATTGCACAGGTCTTTCTCCTTTAGAAGACAGTGGTAATGGTGGACACAGAGGAAACACTACATGTTTGAACAAAGCTCATTTAGGAAAAGGGTATCATCCTGTTTCTTTTTTCTGTGGTGTTGAGCCAATGCTGGGCAATTAATTTTCCAATGCCCTTTGCCTTACAATATTGTCGAGTACCTTTGCCTATTTTTCACTTAGATATAGGATCACTTTTATTTTCTGAGTTAACTAATTGCTTAATTTGGACGAAAGTTAGTTTTGCCTG
>NW_007748741.1:0-7607 GCF_000696425.1 Galeopterus variegatus
TCCTTCCACCTCCATTTATATCATATCATCGGTTCTCTTTCTGGTTCAGTCCCTCAACAAAAGACATAATACTATTTCTTTCAACTTATAGAAATATATAAATAAACCCTCTCTTGACCCAAATTTCCCCAGCAATCACTCCATTACTGTATATATTTCTCTATACCACATCACAACAAAATTCTTAAAGGAATTGTCTGTATTTGCTGTCTCCAATTCCTCTCTTCCTACTACTTATTAAGCCAACTCCAATCAGACTTTTGCCTCACCACTCCACTGAAACTACTTGTCAAGTTTACTACTGGCCTCCATTGGATTTACTGCTAAATCCAATGTTCAATTCTCAGTACTCATCTTATTTGACAAAACAACAAAATATAATATAGTTGATCTTTCCCTATTTCTTTTTTTTTTTGGCTGCTGGCTGTTAAAGGCATCCGAACCCTTGACCTTGGTAGATCTTTCCCTATTTCTTGTAACACTTTCTTCACTTGGTTTCCAGGATGCTACTCTGTCTAGGTCTTCCTCCCCACCTAAAGGCTGTCTAGAAACCACAGAAGTGTGCAGGTAATGATGAATTTAGAAAATGAGTATTGATTCATTCTACAAGGAGGCTAAGGTGAAGGCTACAATACGAAATTTAACCATGCTAATGGTTATTATGTTTAAGTTTCTTTGTCTTTCATATATCTAGGGACAATCCACCTTATGGTTTTCACTGTGTATCACTCCTGTATCCACCTCTCCTGAATGGCACTTGTAAATTATAGGTTCTCAAAACATATTTCTTGAAAAAAGGAATTTGACTTTGAATAAATTACCAGCATGGGATTTACTTACATATTTCCCCTGAAAACCTTGTTTAGAAACTGTTCCTCACCTTCTACTATTGGCATGAATATTATTTATTGAATGATTAAATCAATATAAATGTATTCTACTCACAAAAATTCCCCATAAAGCACATCCTGTTTTGTAAGTTAATGGTTCATACGTCCCAAAGACTCCTTTAATTTGTCCTATATACAAAATCAATAGGAAATACCACATGAAAACACTAAAGATGCCAATCATAATCTGGATAGCCTGTGAGAAGAGAATGATATTAGTACTGAAATAACATAATTTATTATATAAATCCAATAACTGTTAACTGCAACAAACATTTAGCATCTTTACAAAAGATGAAGGTAAAATAGCAATGCACTTAACTATGTATTTCCTGGATTGGTTATCCCAGAAAGAACACCCAAATCAGGAAAGACTGAGGTTTACCAAATAGGAATCAGCCATACTTGGAGCAACAGACTGTTCATAAGAAAGTTGACCATTTGTTTCTACCACTGGCTATCCTCCCTACCTATCAAGTAATGACATGAGAGGAGAATACTGAGGGTACTTGGGAGAGAAAATGTGGTTACTAATCTACTTGGATGCAGAAAGCCATATATCCAACATTTTCTCTTACATTAGTAATTTATTAAGGATAAATCACTTTTTGAATCTTATAAAAGTTTATCTTTATTTTCAAGGAATACTTGGCATGGATTTTTTCACAAGCATGTTGGAGTGAGGTACAATCCAACACAGCGATACAGAGGATATCCAAAGTTGACTTGCTTGCGTTAGGTCTTCCCATTGGATAGAAAGTGGGTTAGAGTAGGGGAGAATTATTACTCAACTTTAATTTGTAAAAGGACAATTACAATCCTAGTAAATATGTCCCAGTAAATTCATTTCTGAATTTACATGTGAACTGATATTTAATATTCTGAATCACATTTTTAATTATTCTTTAAAAATAATAGAGGATACATTGTTTTTATTTTCATATGAACTTTAATAAGAAGCTATTTAATATTTTAAAAGTGCCAGCTCTTTGTCAAGCCAAGTAGTTTGTGAAACACATAAATGCAACTGTCTAATGTTAAACATACATTTTAGAGAAGTTTTCTTGTTTTTTAAAGAGAGACCAAGTTTTTTGGTAACAATCTTATTCATTTTTATAGATTTAAAATTTAAATTTCCCATTGCATCAAATTTGCAAGAATGGTGTTATTTACAGAGGTTCTTTGATCTTGACCGGAAGAAACATACTCCACACAACATTGCAAAATCCTCAAGGGCCTGGACTTTTTTTCTCATTGTATCACCAGCTGCTACTACGGTGCTCAGCATATATCAGGCACCCAGTAAATACCTCTAGTATAAGCATATTGTATCAAGAACAGTAATTCCACATGACTTTCCCAACCGTTAAAAGAGTGAGTGGGCTTTGATATGATTGGCTGTTGTTCAAAGCCAATCATAGCCAAAGCTTGTAAAAAATGGTTCTTAATCTAGAGCCAATGAATGGGTTCCAGGAGGCCAGACATTCCTCCTCTCCTCCCCCAAGAAAGAAAAAGCGCAAAGGACTGCAATATGTACATGATTCTGAGGAGAAGATTCAGAGCTTTCATTCTATGCCAAAGCGGTCTATGACCCCAAAGAGGTTAAGAACCTCTTGAATAGCCAGGTAGGAGATTTAGACAATTGATCTACACATCATCCAAATTCAGAGAAAAAGTTCACATCGGTGGAAAAGTTTTCTCCCCTTCAGATGTGAAAAAGCATGATTTTCATAATTCCTTGGTGTTTATTAAGAGTGATATAAACTGTCTGTAACTTTACATGTTTATAACTTAACAGAAGAGACAAATTTATAACTATCCTACTGCATAGACATCAGTATAGTAATTTAAAAAGATCATTGATAGATCTTTCTCAAAGTTAAAAAAAAAATACTCATACTCTTTTTTTTCCTCTTATTCCTTATTTGGACTTCTCTATTACTCTCTGTGTGTGATTTAGTCAGTACACTTATATCTAAGAACAAATTGTTTATGAAGGAACATGAGGTCAGTCAAAATTTGTAGAAGATGATCAACATTTTTGAAAAAATAAACTTTTATCCTTTTGATTTAACCAAATCTGCCCCCCTCCAGATCCAAGAACACTCTTTTAAAAATTGAAATAGTTCTTGATACAGAATTTAATTAGTCAAAGTGAAATCTTACTTACCCCTAAAACAAGAGAATTTACTGCAGAGATTTTTGTATTTGCACATGCCATAGTACCAGCATTTCCTCTAAATGATTCTGTCTTTAACCTTTGGTGATATCTTTATTAGCAAACTTCTACAAAACAAGACAAAACATGATTTTCTCAGAAGAAAACACTTAAGTTTGTTTATTCCCTTATTGTTTGGCAACAACCTTCCCAAACTCAGACAATAACTTTCTTTTTCCTATGTTTAATTCTTAGAGGCATCAACTTGCATCCACCTATTCTGAATAACTGCCTCCATAACTTAAAAGGCTCTCTCTACAACTGAAAAAAATTGGTATGTTCTAGATACTATCTCTGAGTAGGAAACAGTGTCTCTAGATGATAAAGTATAAAGAACACCTAGGGAATAGTATTAGAGAATTTTTGGTAAAGCTTTCAACAGTTCATTTGCAATTCATAATCAATTCAATGCAATTCATAATGCCATGCTTGCATTTTCAAAATCAAGTTCTTATATTTAAGTTCACTAAAAATGTGGGCTTGTGATTTTTTTTTCCTAATTAATATCTGTTACCTAGTTCTTTCTATATGAAAAAACCTTCTCTTCTATCAGAAAACTTATCAAAGCTGCTTCTGCAATCCTAAAGGCACCTCCTGTTCTTTCCTTCCTGTTATTCCTATATTTCTCCCTGGTGTTTAGATCATCTTAATATTTACAGTAAGATAAAAACCTGGCTAATAATTACAAAGGGATTGAATCCCTTTGTAGATCTGAAATTCTACATCTGTTACTATGTCATGCATAGGTCAATAGCATAAGCCATGCCACCCTACTAACTGATGATCTTAAAATTTGAGGTTTGAATCTTTTCAGAAAGGAGAAAGTTTGACTAAATGACCTCTCATTTCCTGCACCCTTAAAGTCTCATGACTTGGTTATTTTAATGAGTCTTCAGTTTCTAAAATTTATTTTCTCAATATCTCAATGCTATAAAGCACAGAGACAGAAAAAGCTAGGTAATAATACAAGAACAAGTGATGGCAAAAAACCAAAAATACAAAAAAAACCCCAAACCAAAATTGAAACCGTATGTTAGTGACCGAAGTAAGCTTTATATGTTCAAACCCCATCTTTGAGAAATAACAAAGAAAGTGTTTAGAACCATATGCAAGCAAGATTAGTCACTCTGACATGATGAAATGAAAAGCCATAGAATTATAGAGTTCATATGAAAAGCCCCATCTAGACTGCTATTATTTGTCACTTTTTAGAAAACAGGAAAATAAAAATAAGCCCTTTTGTGTATACTGTACAGAAGAATTCTTTTTACATTTGTAGTTAACAGTGGAAGCACCATGAAGTGAACTAGGGAGTAGAATTGGAGAGTAGAATACGAGTATTTAGCATTACTGTAATTTCCATCAGGTCTCCACCAAAACCACCCCTTAAGTTACGTATTCATAAAAATACTAATGAGGGGAAAAAATAAAAAAGACGTGTGTGTTTAAAATCCTCAGCTTAATTGGTGGAAGGAAGAACTAAAAAATCCTACAATATACTCCTGTAATAACTGATGGTTGGAATTCTTCTCAATAAAACATTCTACATTTAGTTACCGTACATCCCAGTTAAGCATCCTGTTTTTGAAATAAATAAATAAATAAACGATCTTTATACCTTTGTTTTCTGATAATCTCATCACTAATATAAAAGAAGCTGCAGGAGGCGTCCCTTAGCCCTCATTCCCAACCTCATTGTTACCCCATAAACTCGCGTTACACAGGAACTCTGTAACAGTCACAGAGAGCTCATATCTAGCAACCACCCCACTATCTTGAGCATCTTCAGAGGGATGCAACCCCTCAATGCCTTCAGAACACAGTTCAAATTCATTAGCAGTGCCTATAAAGCCCTTCGTGAACTGCTTCCCTGCCCACGTTCTCAACCTCATCCTGGCCATTCCCCCGTTTCCGCGCTAACAAGCTCCAGCAGGACCCTTTGTGAAGTCTGCTCTGACTCACAAGTCTGTTAGATGCTCCTCTCCCTGTTTCCCCAACATTCTGTGTATTCTAAATTTGATTTTCAGAACTGGTTCCCAAGTTAACGTGAGCTCCGAGAAGTTAAGGAATTCATTTCTAGCATGTCCAGGGCCAGTTCTGGGAGGGGACCCGGGATTCTACACTTGATGAGATCAGGAATGGCAGGGTTGGTGGGTGAGAAACTGACTCCGCCGAGCAGAGAGGAGATAGGCGGGAGGGGTGGGGGAGGGGCACCATCTTCAGTCGCCATGGCCCTTCATGGCTTTTGACACTTATGAAATCTCTTAAGCAAAGCGACATCATTACCACGCATTTTACTTGTTCAAGGTTCCAAGGACTGAGTTTCACCCTCTCACGTCCAGGTCCAGGCCTCGGCTAAGGGGATCTCCCGCGCGGGCCGGCCACCCTGCCACGGGAGCCGTCTTCCAGCACCCACTCCGGGTCCTCACGCCAGCGCCCAGGCCCGGCTGAAGAGGAAGACCCTGGCTGGGGGAGCCCTCAGCGCCACGTTCCCAGTCCCCGCTGAGTGGCCATCACAAAAGGTGGCCCGGAGCCCAGCACACAGCCGGCCTTCGGGCTCCTCAGGCAGCGAGGGTCTTCAGCGGCAGCGGCGTGGTCCTTGTGCGCCTGCGCTGACCCAGTCAGGCACGGGAGGGGCGGAGGGAGGGCGTGTGCGCAGACTCACTAGGGCCTGCCAGCCACGTGGTCGGACAACCAACTGCGTTTGGGGGTCTGTAGAAATGGCTTCCCCAAACCTTGATTCAGAGATTGCCTGTTCTGGTACATTTGTTATACACATGCGAGCTGCAGAGTGACCAGGTTCATGATGAAAAGTCAGTCCTTCACCTTAAATGTCTTCAAAGAAAAATTTTGACCAAAAATGCACTTTATAAGGCGTAAGTAATGAAAAAGAAAAATAGGTGGAGCTGTGTCAATGGCTCACCTCTCCTCCTCCGCGTACCACCGACACCTGGAAACATTAGTAACAAAAGATGGAACTTAGTAGGAAGGAAGACAGTATTTAGTAAACTGCCAGAGTGACTTTTTGATCCACCTGCTGAGTTGGGTTTGGTGTCAAAATGGTGTCAATTTTCTATTCAATTATAGACAGTAGATAAAGCAATGTTTATGAAGAGATTTGTAAAGAAGTAGAGGTAGTATCTAGAAGATATGAAAGAGTCAGATCTGAGAAGGTGGATGAGGAAGTGGGGAAGAAAAAAACCTCTCAAGCAAACAATGTAATCTTTAACTGACAAGTAGGGGTCATCACGTCTTACTGAGGCATTAAAGTACCTGCAGAACAGAGGTTCCTTCAGCTACTGAATGTCATGAGCTCTCATTCATTACTAGAAAATTTAAATTGGCATTGTAAGAAAAGTTAAAATTTTGGCTTGCAATGTTTGTATTTAGAGAATGAAAGCCAGTAAAACATTCAGGAAGCAAGATTTTTTTTTCTTTTGTAAAATTTTTTCTAAGTGTTTCCCACACCCTTATTTGCAAAAGCTAAGTTATGAGTATGTCTTAAAGCCACCAAAACCTTTTATGATCCTTTTATAACCTGAAAAATTAACTATAAACTGAGTAACCTTATTTTTAGTCTCACAGCTAACTTCCTTGCATTGGGACTCCAGAGTCTCCTCAAATAATGATCAGCTATAATATAGCAGCTTAGTTTCTAACACTAGTATTGTTCTTTCACGATTTACTTGACTATAAGCAGAGAGGGCTCTGATAATATTAAGCATTCTATGTGCTATAGAAAGAGGAACTCACTGGAATGTGTTTTCAACCTCGAGTTCTGATGGATAAACCACTATTGTAACTTGCTGCCAAGACTGATCAATTGACTGTGAGAGAAGTGACGTATCTTTTTCTTTCTTTTAAAGTTTAGCTGACAGTCTCTGGAAATTGCCTTAGGTTTAATCCCTTTCTTGGACAAGGGTCGAAATGTATATTCGATATGAACACAGGTAAGAATAGAAGAGTGAGCCAAACTGTGAGACAGGTACAGTTCCTTGGTACTTCTTTATTCTTCTGATAATATCACAGATCAGTAAACCAGCAATGATTTTCTCAATACCTGTAACCTGGATTTGGAAATTCAGAATTCACTTCATTTTAATTTTTATCCTTTGGTTGTAAAAATCCCTGTATCTTTCAACCATGAAGAATCAACCAGTCATGGTTTGACATTCAGTATGACTTAACTTTTTAATCTTTGTCATCCTAAATATTTCTCCGTGTGTGTGTGTATGTATGTGTGTGAATTGATTCATTCACCTTTAGCTCCCTCCAATAAGTGAGAACATGTGGTATTTCTTTTTCACTGCCTGACTCATTTCACTTAATATTATTCTTTCAAGGTCCATCCATGTTGTTGCAAATGGCAGTATTTCATTCGTTTTTGTAGCTGAGTAGTATTCCATTGTGTAGATATACCACATTTTCCGTATCCACTCATCCGATGATGGACATTTGGGCTGATTCCAGCTCTTGGCTATTGTGAAGAGTGCTGCAAT
>NW_007748741.1:8674-10331 GCF_000696425.1 Galeopterus variegatus
GTTTTGTAACTGTCATGGGATTGCGTAAAGAACACTGCTGAGGAAATCACAAGGTCTAGGGGATGGTTCTCAGCCTAAGTTCTGGCTGTGTGTACTCCAGTCTACTACTCTTTGAGTTCATTTTCTCATCTGTTAAATTAAGGCCTTGAACTAGATACTGTAACATTGTTTGAATATATGAAGTGACATTTGTTCTAAAAGTCCATACCATATTCTAAAGTGTTGCTACATACTTGGGAGAGTAGAAGGAGTTGTGAAATATAAAGCCAAATTGTGACTGAGGCTTAAACTGGGTAGAGACTTCCTGGGGGCAGGTGTGGAGTTAGAGATTGAATGAGACCCCTTGAGAACTACTGAGCTGGCAGAATTAGTAAACAGCTCTTTGGTTTTAAGAGTGAAGCCAGGGACTGAGGAGTGGAGAAGAGGAAAGAGAGCACTTACAAAAGAAAAGCAAACAGTTACAAATTATAAATTGTCTTTTGAAGAGATTAGCCCGGAGGGAAGAGGGCTTTTTGTTTTAAATACAAAATGAAGGGAGAAATCAGCAGTTATAGGAAAACACTGATATCCATGGTATCTTTGTAAGGCAAATCACTCCTGCATATAAATATCTAGTGATTCTCTGCACCCCACACCCAGTCGTCCATACTCAGGGTAGGGATGGCCAGCATCTGCTCCATGGAAAAAGAAGAAAGTTGTGATTGATTGCCAATTAGAGGGATGTGACAAATGCAAAACATGCTCTGGGAAAGAGAGCTTTCAGGAATGTTGTGTGGCCTGGCATGGATCAATGATGGGTATATATCTGAGATACATTTGTGGATTCTTTNTATAAAAAGTACAATGTGTATGTATATATGTATTCTTATACAGGCACACATAAAAACATATGTAGTAGATTTCAGTTTTCATTTCTTGTCACTTAAATACTATTCTTTAATAAAATGCTAATTAATAATAATTTAAAATTATTTGGCCTTTTTTTTCTTTTGCATTTACTATGTTAAAGCAACATGTTAAGTGTCTTACATTGCTTATTTTGTTTAAACTTCACAACATGCCTGTGATTTACATATCATTGCTATTTCCATTTTAACAGATGAGAATACTGAGACATTGGGAAGTTAAAGGTCTTGTTCATGGTCACATTGCTTATAAATGTTAGAGTTGAGATTCTAATTCCAGCAATCCAGAATCTGTGTGTTTCTGCCCTGCAAGCCACGCCCCCCCCCCCCCCCCCCCCCGCAGCTTTTTTTCCTAAGCTCCTGAAGGAAGGGCTCTGTTTTGTAACTGTCATGGGATTGCGTAAAGAACACTGCTGAGGAAATCACAAGGTCTAGGGGATGGTTCTCAGCCTAAGTTCTGGCTGTGTGTACTCCAGTCTACTACTCTTTGAGTTCATTTTCTCATCTGTTAAATTAAGGCCTTGAACTAGATACTGTAACATTGTTTGAATATATGAAGTGACATTTGTTCTAAAAGTCCATACCATATTCTAAAGTGTTGCTACATACTTGGGAGAGTAGAAGGAGTTGTGAAATATAAAGCCAAATTGTGACTGAGGCTTAAACTGGGTAGAGACTTCCTGGGGGCAGATGTGGAGTTAGAGATTGAATGAGACCCCTTGAGAACTACTGAGCTGGCAGAATTAGTAAAC
>NW_007748741.1:10933-11605 GCF_000696425.1 Galeopterus variegatus
TATAATATTTCTACTCCAGTCACCTTGTCAGGTGTCAGATCACGGGTATGTTTTTAGAAAGCTTAGAAGATTTAAACTCTAAAATCAAACTTACTTGATTTTATTTTTCATAGGAAGTCTGACATTTAGATAGAATAAGCTTCCAAGGAACAAAATTTTTGTGTTTTTCTCAAGCACACAGAACACTACCCTGTACCCAGTAAGCACTCAATAAGTGTGAGAGTACTTCAAAAAGTTCGTGGAAAAATAGAAGCAAAAGACAATATTAATCTTTCCATGAATTTTTTGAAATATCCTCATATTTGTTGAATGAATTAATTGATATTGTTTCCGGTTGGATAAAAATATGATTACATTGCTTTAATAAATCCACTATATAAGAATTTTATGCTTGCAGCATTGTTTAAATTGCTAAAGTGGGCAGTCTTGTATTTCATACCCTAAATGGCCTCAAATAAAAATTTTAGATGGTGAAACCCAATTCCACAAGCATCTTTTGACTATCCAGTGAAAAAGAGAAGTTAGGGAGGGAAGCAATTGACACTCTAGATACTTTCTTTTAGTCACACCCGGAAATCCGCTAAAAAGGTAATGGAGACTTTCAGGAGGCAAGTGTTAAAAGCAATATTATTATATTACTAAACCCTTTCTCTCCATCAGGGAGTGAGGCAT
>NW_007748742.1:0-491 GCF_000696425.1 Galeopterus variegatus
ATCCGCTGGGCTGCGACACTGCCATGGACCTGGAGAGGCGTGGATGACAGGGGAGTCTGGAGATGGGTCACACACGTGGAGCCAGCAAGGGGCAAGTGCGAAGGCTGCCTCCCAGGTTTCAGGCTTGCGTAAGGGAGTGCAGGGAGTTGTTTGCTAAGACAGGGCGTCTCTTCTGAGAACACCGAATGTCTTCTACAGCACCAACCCCTACTCCACCCATCCTCTTAGAGTCCCAGTATCTCTCTACATTCAATCTCAAGAGTAACTTAGTTTTTATTAACGTGCTCTCTTTTACCCTCTTCCAGGTTACCACTTATTCATTGAGTGACTATTTCTGTGCTTGCTGAGCCTGTAGTGTCTGGGTCATGGTTTTCACGTGTAAATCAGTGAATGGGTCCTTTTTACTACGTAAACCTGTAGAATCAGGTCAACTTCCAGATTTTAAATAAAGGATAGACTGCCCTGATATGAAAATTAACAGATCTAGACAT
>NW_007748742.1:2416-3068 GCF_000696425.1 Galeopterus variegatus
TCTGCCGCAATGAACAAAATCACCAGAATTAATGATCTTCCCAAATCTCTGGTGTCCTGCTCTAAGCACTAATTCCACTCAGAAGAAGTATTTACCTGGGTCTTACCTACATTTACCAAATGTTTCCCTTTTGAGCACTTTCTCCTTTGGACCATTTCAATCTCATCATGAACAGAGCACACGAATAAACGTTTATCTCAAGCCGGTAGAGTCTAGGGACCCTTACTTTCCCACGGAAGTCCCTCGGACAGCAAGCAGTCAGGCGATCGCTTTTAGCTCAGTGGCCTCGTGTGTCCCTGATCCTGTTAGGCCTTCTTTGATTTAGGGAAGAGCATGGATCAGAGGACATTTCTTATTTTTAGGACACTATCAGATAGGACANTGCTGGCATGGCTTCCTCGGGTACGAGTCTGCCGTCTAGTCTGACAGTCCCACGTATCACAGCGCCGCACCGGAACCTGCAGTCCCTGCGGTGGACGGGAAGGCAGAGGATGTGTAATCCACCGCGCAGAGTCTTCGCAGACCAGGAGCATGCCCAGGTCATCACTGTGGGGCTGGGCCCATGGGTGGCAGCGGGAATCCTGGGCCTGATTTAGAAGGGTATGATCAGAATAAAGGGCAATTAAATCAGAGTCATCTGCAAAAAAAAAAA
>NW_007748742.1:4958-6245 GCF_000696425.1 Galeopterus variegatus
CCAGGGCTCCTCTCCCGACGCGAGCTGGCGTCCTCGAGTGTCGCATCTTCGGCTTGGCCCCTCATCTCCCTCAGCCTGTCCTCCTTCTGTCTGTGTCTTCTCGCTTCTCTTTTCATGATCAACCTGCTCCTCTGCACCTGCTCTTACGTCTTCTTTCTCCTGACGTGGCTTCCTTGTAACTTCAGCTCGCTGTGGCCGCCCGTGGCTTGTCTTTGCTTTCTACGTCCCTTCATTTTGAGTTCCCACAGCCCAGTCCTCTCCTTTCTGGAGTAGGATTCCCAAGAGTGAGAACCCTGCTGGCCCAGCTCATTCCCGCTTCGCCAGTCCAAGGAGAGGCCACGGTGAGGTCTGACCAACTGGGCAGGGGTGGAGTCGGGTCCTTTGACGGAGTAGGTGGCTGCCAGGTCTTTGAAGGCAGCGTGGCCTGGGGGACAGGTGGGCACAAGGACTCCTCAGCCTCCCATTTCTTCTGAGTCGAATCCATAACAATCCATGGATCATTCTTTGGGACCAAAAGGAACACCAGGCAGCCAGCAATAATTTGCTGACGTGAGTGAAAAGGAAGCACACGGTCAGGTGTCAGCCTTGGCCGCCCTGCCCTCTACCCGAGAGAACTGGGGGACAGCTGCCCGCCACCAGCCTCTGCACTTCACCAGGCTGCGTCCTTGTGCAGGACCCGTGGGGCCAAGCCCCAGGTCAGTGTCTATTTCCCGTGTGGGTGACCTCCCGAGCCAGGCGGGGCAAGTCCCCTGTGGACGGGAGTGGGCACCGTCCTGGGCTGCACACCACCTTGTTTCCCTGCTGTGGTGCCCAGCTGAGGACGTGCGGCCGCACAGCCTGAGCCCAGGCTGGGGACATCCGTGCCAGCGAGGGTCTGCACAGGGGCAGCGTGACGGGAGCCCCACATCCTCCAGGCTGCATGTGCTCCTCACGTGTCTGAGGTGTGTGCAGCAGGGTCACGAAGCTTGAGGGTGATTGCCATGACCCGTGGGCATGGACGTTCCCCAGTGTCCCCAGCCCCAGCTGCAGCTGCCATGTGGCCCCCGGACTCCCACCCATGTTTCCCACTGAGGGTGCAGCAATCCAGGCCTGCTCTGCCCAGGGAGGGGAGACCGCTGTTAGGAGGCATGAGACGGTACAGGGCCCAGGCGGGGAGGTTCTTAGGTGTGAAGGGTGCCTTCTTTCTGCTGACCTCCCTGCCCTGCCTGTGCCACCTGCCCTGTCTGGCCACCTGCCCTGCCCATGCCACCTGCCCTGCCCAGGCCACCTGCCCTGCCTGCGCCACCT
>NW_007748742.1:7805-8271 GCF_000696425.1 Galeopterus variegatus
CCCAGACCACGTTGTCCTGCCAATTGAAGCATGAATTCAAAAAAGTTTGTAATTCTTATTAATGGACGTAAATCAATTTCTTCCCCACCCTTTCTGTTGTTGTCGCTTTTTTGGTTATGCAGTTAGTACCAATGCAACACCAATGAACTTGTCCTCCTCAGAGCTTCGAGTAAGTTAGAAGTACGTAGAGTAAGACGTGAAAGGCGTCTCCTCCGCCTGCTCCACTCTGCTGGGCACTCCCGTTTCCTCCACAATGACAACGACCGTTGAGGGTTTGGAGTGGACCCTTCAAGTCCTTTTCCTCTTCACTCACACATGGATGCACCGTGCCATGAAGCTCTCTTTTCACATAAGGGACGTACCCTGTGCACTGTGGCGTCCCCTGATCTTTCTCCTAATGGGAGGCTGTCCCCAGGCTGCATTTGCTGGTGGTCAGCTTCATGCTGTGTGAGAGGCTACAGTGTAC
>NW_007748742.1:8890-9221 GCF_000696425.1 Galeopterus variegatus
CTGTCCCCAGGCTGCATTTGCTGGTGGTCAGCTTCATGCTGTGTGAGAGGCTACAGTGTACGCCGCCCCTCACTCTTCTCCTAGGAGAATGACACTTGGGTCATTCTCAGAAAACTGTGAGTCACAGCTTACTTTTTTGTTTTTTTAAAAACTGCTGTTATTATTATATGCTTTTAAAAAACGCCCCAGACAGCCAGAGTGCTCCTTTCACAGTTGTACAGTCAGTGCCACTCACACTTTCTAGAACGTGGAGTGCAGTCCACTGTGAGCGTCACAATGTCTCCCCGTCCATGCGTCTCCCCTCCCAGCTGGGAGAGGCCCAGTCTATTGT
>NW_007748742.1:10763-11604 GCF_000696425.1 Galeopterus variegatus
TGCACACGTGCTGTGGTGTGGTGTGTGTGGCGTGCACGCGTGCTGTGGTGTGTATGGTGTGTGTGG
Organism: Galeopterus variegatus; assembly: GCF_000696425.1. NCBI lineage: Eukaryota > Metazoa > Chordata > Mammalia > Dermoptera > Cynocephalidae > Galeopterus > Galeopterus variegatus. Next base: position 10,830 of record NW_007748742.1, read on the forward strand.
CATGCACGCGTGCTACAGTGTGGTGTGTGTGGCGTGCATGTGTGCTGTGGTGTGTATGGTGTGTGTGGCGTGCACGCGTGCTGTGGTGTGTATGGTGTGTGTGACGTGTACATGTTCTGTGGTGTGGGGTGTGCACGTGTGCTGTGGTGTGTGTGTGGCGTGCAGGTGCGCTGTGGTGTGGTGTGTGTGGCATGCACACATGCTGTGGTGTGGTGTGTGTGGCGTGCACGCGTGCTGTGGTGTGTATGGTGTGTGTGCCGTGCATGTGTGCTGTGGTGTGTATGGTGTGTGTGCCTTGCATGCGTGCTGTGGTGTGTATGGTGTGTGTGGAGTGCATGTGTGCTGTGGTGTGTATGGTGTGTGTGGCGTGCACGCGTGCTGTGGTGTGGTGTGACGCACACCCGCCGCCCCTCTGCGCTGGCACACACCCCACTGGTGTGAGGTGGGAGGCTGGGGCAGGAGACTCACCAGGGAGCGCACGGTGAGCAGCGCGGTTCCCGGACTCATGGGTCACTCCTGTGCCAGTCATCCATGTCAAGAAGGTACAAAGAACCTAGTGAGCAAATGTCTCCCATTCTGTGTGGAGGGTGCTGCCAGGACAAGGAAGCTGCCACATGAACCTGCCTGCGGGGAGAGCTCTGTGGAAATGTTTTTGTAGGCGGTCGCTTTAGGGGAGATGCTCCTCAGCACGCAGCTCGTGAGTGAGTCGAGGCGCTTGAGCACCCTGGAAGCCCTTGCTTGGACAGGTGGCTTCCCACCACCTTTAGAGGCCTGG
>NW_007748743.1:0-841 GCF_000696425.1 Galeopterus variegatus
TGTGGAAAGTAAGGAGACAAGCGAGGTATGTGTTTGGGGCCAAGGACGAGGTGGCCTCAGCCCCATGTCTGAGTGGCCCTGCAAACGGGCAGGGTAGGAAGGAGCCAGAACACTTGGTCCTAGAAGAGTGGAGGGAGCTGGTTCAAGATGAGATCACACATTAGAGACCAGCTCAGAGAAGTGACTGCCACATGCCTGAAGCAGAACCCAAGGGACCCAGGCAGAGACTGTTGTGACTAATCAGAGAGAACCCAAAGAACTTAGAGGGATGGTGGAAACAATGTAAACAGGGCAGGCAAGACATCGGTGGACCTCTATGAATTAAACTGGGGGCTGTACTCTGTCCTTACAGGTTGCCAAGAAAGAGGGCTTGTCATAATAAGATGGGAAAGAATGCAGAGCAGAAGGAGCAAGGCCTTCTTGGCAAGGCAGAACTTTCTAGCAATAGAACTGGCTGCCTTACCAGGCAGTGAATTCTCCATCATGGGAAGTGTTTAAAGCAGAGACTTGCCGGGGATACTGCACCAGGTCCTTAAATAGCAGGCTGAAGTTGGTAACTGCATGTCTCTCCTAAACATGAGATTCCACTGTTCTAATCCCACTGCCCTGACTTAACCACAAATTCTCAGACTGACTGCCTAGGTAAACCCATGCAGCGCAAATCCCCTCACCAGCAGGTGGGCCTCGCCTGTCAGCTGAGCTCTGACGTGGAAAACCCAAGTTTGACCAACTCGTAGAAGTGTAGAATTCTAAGAAAATTCACTTCACTCCCTAAAGCTGGATCTCATCTTCTGTATAACAGGGATAGTGACTTCTTTACATGAAAAAGTTCTAGCCTAGT
>NW_007748743.1:4678-7195 GCF_000696425.1 Galeopterus variegatus
TAGAGAGGGGTGTGGGGGAGAGACTTAGATATGATTCAAACACAGCAAAAAGTCTCTGTGACAGGAGGAAGTCACAGAAGAACCAGGTAAGATCTCACCAGGTAAGAGGGCTTTATAAACCTTGATAGAAAGTCTGGGTTTCACTTTAGTACAATGGAAAGACTTGGGGGGTGGTTAACAGAATGTGTGGTGATTGCATTAGTGATGCAAGGAGCGTTCATTTGAGTTGGGTGGGAGCTGAGGTGGGATGGCTTAGGACAAGAGCTCTTAGTGACTTAGGATGGGATGACGGCAGGAGAGACAAAAGTCGCAAAGCAACATGTATGTGGGGGTAGAAACCACAGCACTTGCTGTTGACAAGGTCATGGGGAGGGGTGTTGAGGACAAGGATGGAGGGGCTCAAAAGTGACTTTGGGGATTCTGATTGGTCCACTGAATACATGATGGAGACTGTGACGGGAAAGACTCAGAAGCAATGGGACTTTTTTTTTTTTCTTTTTTAACTCATGGGGCTTTAGCAAGGGAAGAGTCCAGAATTTAATTCTTAACCATCACAGGTTTGAAACGCCTCTGAGACATCCAAATAGAAGTGTCACGTAGGCACCTGGAAAGGTGAGTCTGAGGAAATCCAAGTTGGGGAGGTCCATGTGGGAGTCCCAGATAGAAAATGCAAACATTATAGAGGGGGAGAGTGCAGGGGATTAGAGCAGCACAGGAGAGTCCTGAGGAGGACCACGCAGCAGAGGGGAGGAAGATGCGAGGTCTCAAAGATTTAACGAGAACTAAGATGTGAGCTTCACTGAAACTATCCTGTAGGATACTATAATGGCAGACACATGTCATTATACGTTTGTCCAAATCTACAGAACGTACACTCCCAAGAGTGAACCTTAATGTCAACTAGGATTTTAGCTAATGTTAATATATCAATACTCATTCATCAATTATAACAAATACACCGCACTAAGGCAAGATGTCAATAACAGGAGAAATTGAGGCAGGGGAAGAGCTAGAAAGAGTATATGGGAACTCCTTATATTTTCTGCTCAATTTTTCTGTAAACCTAAAACTCTTCTGAAAAATAAAGTCTGTTAATTTTAAAAAGAAGAAAGCCTGGGCCTAAGGATCTGGCTCAAAGAAATACAAATCAAAAAATGTCAGAGGCTTTACTGGAAAGGAAAACGAGCTTTAAAACAATATAGATTTGTTTTGAAGAAAAAAGTCACCTTATCCTTTGTAACTCTAGTTTGAGCATAGCACAGATAAAAGATCCAAGAGAAATCCTTAGCTTTCCGCCACTATTCCATAACTTGAAGTCTTGCCTTAAAGGATTTGGGAAGACGGCAAAGAGCATTTTTGATCAATCATAAGATCAATTGTAAAATATTGACCTTTTTTCCTATTCAAATCAAAACACATCTTCACAGCCCATGCGTTCTGGAGTCAATCAAAGCCAGACTGTAATTTCTGTTCAGGCCTTCAGGATTTAAGTGATGTTGGACAAAATCACTCAACTTTCCTGAGCCTCACTTTTAATCACCTATAAAATAGAGAGAATACTTATCCTATATGCTTGCTGTGAAGACTAAAAAGACTTGGCATTCCATAAATTGTACGTACTGTTATAATTAATGGTAAGGACCTTATTATCGAGTACTGGACATTGTGCTAAGTGCTTTATAGACATGATTTTATTTAAGTTTTACAACATCCCTGTAAAGTAAGCATTTTTAGCCCCATTGCTAAGATGAGAAAGACTCATCGAGGTTTGATGACTTGCCCAAGATCACACAGGTGATAAACGAGTGAAAATCAGATGTGACCAAGCTCAGCCTGTTTCCACGATGCTCTCAAATGCCTATGCATAGACTGCCCATGTTAATATAGAGTCAGCATCGTAGGGAAAATCAGTATTTTTTATTTCACGCTTGCATTGCTAAATTATGCCAGACTTTTCTACATCAATGGTCTTTGGGTTTAATATGTAGGGAGGTTACAAAGTGGCTGTAGCTGGGAGGAAATGGAGATGAAGTAGACTCACTCAGATTCAGAAGGAAAAGCAGTCACTCCCTTATTCTTTTGTATTGTTTCAAAAGAAATAAAATAAAGGATCAAATGAGCTGGGTCCTCCAGACCTTCCAAATCTAGTAACCTCCATCTGTAACTGGTTGCCAGATAACCATGTGTAGTGTATAGAGGTTTTTCCCTGCCTCTAATTCACTCCATCTTTGTTATACCTGTATGGAAGTCCATTGCTTTTGATGCAAGAGCCTATCGGGTCCCCAGGACTTGTCCTTAAAACCCATTGTTGAGGTGAGAATAATTACACTGAGTCTTTCACTCTATTTTCTCTGTTAATTGAAAGTGTAATTTAATATGTTGGGGTAGCTTCAAGGAAAAAAGTGTTAAATGGTGGGGATCAAAAAATAACTATTGTTGATATATTACATTAATTCGTATGGAAATGATTCACCCTTTTAAATTTTCTGTTCATTCCAAGGTGTGTTTTCCCAGGAA
>NW_007748743.1:10600-11604 GCF_000696425.1 Galeopterus variegatus
GGCAACACTGAGGGTTGCGATCCGTTGCCGGACATGGAAAAAGACAAAAAACAAAAAAAAACAAACAAAAAAAATTATATTTCACTGTTCCCTCTTTTAATAAAAAATTTAAATATTTCTCATGAGTAGATGAAGCATATTGCTAAAGGCCAGGGCAGGGAGGGAGAAGATACCGGACCATGTGGCAGGTTTTTGTTGAGAGCATTTCTTCACCCCTGGGAGGGAGTGGCAAATGGTGACTACCCAGGAAGGATGTGGGGTGGGGGCATAATGTATGAATATGAGGGCTGGCCATAGAGCATGGTGTTATACCACAAAGCTCAAAGGTTCGGATCCCTGTACTGGCCAGCCACCAAAAAAAAAAAAAAAAAAAATTGAATGTGTGTGTGTGAGTGGGGCAGGGGGGTGTTTCTGAAGTACCTGTAGTTTAGGTTATATCCAGGTGTCTGTCTCTTTCTTTCTTCCTTCCTTTCTTCCTTCCATCCTTCCTTCCTTCCTTCTTTCCTTCCTTCCTTCCTTCCTTCCTTCCTTCCTTCCTTCCTTNCTTCAGTGTATAAGAGTGCCCATTTCCATCAACCCAACTTGGTTTCATTAGTCATTTCTCCTGGGAATTATTTTTGCATTTCTATACCATATCTACTTCTGGAGAACAACAATAATAAACTGAAAGGAGCCTTTTTTGGGAACTCAAAATGGCAAAAGAGTGATTTAACACAAGATTTCCCTGGGAGTTACTTCATAGGTCTCAACAAATTATGTGTTGCATTAATGAATAAAATATAATTTTTATAGTGAAATAGTTGTTCAACATACCCCCTTTGTTCACTGTAGACAAAACACAACCACATTAGCTACAAAAGATGGAAGCCAAAGCCCAGTCACTGGGTAATGACTTCCGTAATGATCTCCCAGGAGCCTCATATTAATTTGTGTCTTTATGTTAATTGCCCATTTTTTGATTGGGTTGCTTGTTTTTTTCTTGTAAAGTTGTTTGAGTTCTTTAT
>NW_007748744.1:0-5743 GCF_000696425.1 Galeopterus variegatus
AAAAATTCTCCTTTTAAAAAGTACAATAAATAAAATGAAAAATACACTAGAGAGGTCCAAAAACAACCATGAGTTGATTGGAAAAAATAAAATTAGTAAATTTTAAGGTAGGCCAATGGAAGTCCCATCTGAAGAAGAAAAATGCAAAGAATGAAGACAAATGAGCAGTGCCTCAGAGATAGGTAAGACACCATAAAGCATATCAATACATGCTGGAGAGAGAGGAGAGAAGAGGGAAAAAGTAAAAAACAAAACAAAACAAAATAAAATAACAAAAAACCCTGAAATACTATATGGATGAAACTTCCTGCATTTGGTAGAACAATTCTATTCAAAATTTTCCTGGAGATTCCTATCACATAGCATACAATACACAAAAATAAATTTCATGTATAGGTAGGCTTAAAGGTGAAAAGAAAGGAAGAAAAAAAATGAGGCAAGAATTAAGCAATGAATGAATGAATAAAAAATGAAAGAAACTAAAGGCATCAGAACAGGAAAGGAAGAAGTATACTCACTCTTGGGACCATTTTTCTTTATGTAGAAAAACCTAAGCAATTCTTTCAGAATTAATTTAGAAAAATGAACTATGTGTCTGTATGTTAATAGCAAGATTTTGAAAGTACCGGTTTTTCAAAAGGTGTTTAATTAGTTGGATTTTTTTTTTTTTTTTTTTTTTTTTTTTTGGTAATGTAATATTTTTCAGACTAAGGAAATCATCCACAATTAACGTATTTTCTTATATATTTTATTTTCAGTAAGAATACAAAGATTTGAGATGTAACACATTGCTGTCTTTTAAAATATTCAGAGAACTGATGAAAAGGAAATTTTTGGCTTAATGTTTCCAGATAATTGCACCTGTTCTCTATTTAACTTTAAATAGATGTATAATTCATATTTAAGCATATTTTTCTAGTGTACAAAATATTCTTTATTTTAAATTAAACATAAATTGGCAGATAAACTTACTCTTTTAGCAGTATTTAAAAAACAAATCATAATAGAAGAACATCATTTCCCACCTACAGTTTTACATTCATGTGGTAATTTCACATTGGGGGGAACCAATATAAAGAATGTAAGCAATAAAACAACTTTAATTTTGATTTTGTAAATGTAAGATAGAAGAATTTCTAAAAGCTATACTTAGTAAGCTTAACATTATTTATTTTGCAAATTGTGGTGTCCTTCATATGTCATTGTTAATTTTTTTCCAGATTAAATTATCAAGAAATGAGGAGGGAAAAATGAGAGATATTCTAAATCTCTGGGTTCAATAATTATTCCAAGGCAAATTTTTTTCTAAAGTTAAGTTAACTGTTAACGTAATTGTGGGAAATAATTTTCAGCAAATATTTGTGCAATACTTATTACGTGCAAGATGCCATAATTTTAATGCTTGTAATGCTACATGGCACAGAGTAGGTACTAAATAAATATTTGTGGAACATATGATGAATAAACATGCTTGCTGGGCCTTTAAAAAACTAACACCACCTTAAAGTGACATTACAAGTGGATTAACATGGCAGCCTAAGACTGCGCCGGGAGGAAGCAAGGTGGGAGTGTTTGCGGGAACCTTGCCTTAGCCCTTATTGGCCACACTTGTGAACACTGCGTAATTGCAATAGCTAGGTATTGAGACAGGATCCATGCCCTTAACTCTTAAGCTGATTGGAGGATGTAAAAAACCTGCCTTTGCCATTTACCTTTAAAAGCCAATGTTTGTGTGTTAATAAACGGAACTGCTTGACAGAACCGCCACCTCGTCTGAGTGTCCTTTAACTGGGTTGGTTTGGGGCCAGTGGTGTGCTCACCTCTCTTCATGGCTCTCTTCCCCTGTCTCCTTCAAAAGGGGACTGGAGGGAAAGAGGAATCCCGGGCCTTTCGCTCGCCCACTGAAAGGAACAAGGCTAGGGCTGTACGGGTCAACTGCTGGCGGCAGACCCAACAGTTCATACAATGGAATATTACTCAGCAATAAAAAAAGAACAAACTAATAATTCATGTAACAATGTGAATGATTCTAAAAACATTATTCTGATTGGAAAAATCCAGACAAAAAAGAACATATAGTACAGTATTTCAATTTTATGAAATTCTATAAAAGCAAATCTCATACATAGGGATTTAAAGCCAATTAGCAGTTTCTTGAGGTTGCACATAGAAGGGAGAGACTTCTTGAATAGAAAACAAGAAAATTGGGGGGTTATAGAAATATTCTGTATTTTGATTGAGATAGTAATTGCCCTGGAATGTGAACTCATTACATTATACATTTAAATTATTAGAGTTTATTTTCTTCTATTTTTTCCACATGACTTTTATTTGAAAAGAGAATTATTTTCTAAAACATAATACTTTAATATATTGAGCATTAATGTATTAATTAATATAACTTCTGAATAACATTCTTCACAAAAAGACTTTTAGGACCAAAACACTAACATTAACTACTATAGGCTACAAGAGTTTTAAAGATTTCTACTAAATTTTTCTATATGGCAAATTTAACTGCAATACTATAAATATTCCCAATATCAATACTATTAAATTTAATATCAGTTTTTACTGCTCATAAAAAACTATTAGGCCTTACTTTGGAGACCTATCTAATAACTGATATAGGGCCAGTTTCCAGAAATATGTGCTTTTAAACATCGTATTATATAGAATTCAAGGGGTTAATAGACTGACAAAAGATAGAGGACCTCATTTGGACTTTATGTAATTATTTGCTTTTGAGGTTTGTTTTGTTTTGTTTTGTTTTGTTTTAGTTCTTATTGACAGCGTGCCTTCAAATACAGACTAGTTCTTATTGACAGTGTGCCTTCAAATACAGACTTTTATAAAGTCTTTTCAGATACTTTTTTTCCTTAATCTACAATTTCCTAAGAGAAAAGAGAATATGGATTAAGAAACTCAACCTCTTTATTTCTTCTTTATATATTGACTGGGAATAAATTATATTTTAAAAAAACCAATCACGGCATAGAATATATCAGGTGCTTAGAATGGTCTAGGACTTCTAAGATAATGGATCTTCTGTATTAATTCAATCTTAGAATATCACCCAGTCTCCAACACTACCACCTGCCCCATTACCTCTTAATTTAGTACATTAAGAAATTAGCATATAAGAAGAAAAAAATTAATTGTTTTTTAATTGTTTTTAGTATAAAGAATGAAGTTCAATTTTTATTTAGATACATATATATGTAAGAGAACAGTATGTGACATTGCTACCAAAATCCATCATAATACAGTTTAAGCTGAAGCCAAAAGTCACAAAATTGTCCATCAACAGACACATGTTAGCCTAGAGGAATAAACATTGAGGAGATGAGTATTCTGGTTTTTTTCATGGAGTCCTTTTAAGAATTGCAGTAGTGGTACCTTATCCGCAAAGGATACGTCCCCATCTCCCAATGGATGCCTGAAGCCACTGATAGTATTGAACCCTTCATATACTTTGTTTGTTCTTATATACGCATGAAGTGTAATTTATAAATTAGGCACAGTATAAGATTAACAACAATAACTAATAACAAAATTATGTAATCATAACAATGTACTGCTATAAAAGTTACGTGAATGCGGTCGGTCTCTCTCTCTCTCAAAATATCTTATTGTACCGTACTTAGGCTTCATGTGATGCCGTGAGATGATACAACGTCTACGCAAGGAGACGAAGTGACAGAGTGGGAAAGTGTGAGATTCCATCATGGAATGGCATGCAATTTAAAAGGAAGGAATTGTTTATTCCTCAAACTTTCCATTTATTATTTTTGAACTGTAATTAATGGTGGGTAACTAAAACCATGAAAAGTGAAACCATAAATAAGGGGGGACTACTGTAGTTTTAATTTTCTTTGATGATATTCTTCCAATACAGGGAAGTCAAGGAATACAAATGGTTTAATGCTTTGTCTTTGTTTTTTCTGACTACTAGGCCAATTAATATGGTTTGAAAAGCATGATAAACTTCCCTTATTAAAGTTCTAAGTAGTCATCACTATTAATTCTATCGCCTTTTTTACAGAGGTCACACGTTCTATTTTTCCTGTTTGCCCCACACTTCCTTCTATTCTTTGTAACATTTAGGAAATTAAATGCCTTATGGGAACCATCGAGATCTTGAGAGTTTCCCAAATCCCTCAAGAAACACAGAGATACCTTTAATAATATATGTATTATAGCTTTTAATCAGATTAGCTCTAGGGATTTTATTCCCATTTGAATTAAGGTAAACGTATAAGTGAACTTTTTATCTAAACCTATCTTCCGACATGACTGTTTTCTGACTATCTTGCTCTTGCTTTCACGCTGGGAAGGCTGTGCCTTTGATTCTCATACTCCTACATTAAAGATAAGTTTGAATTCCAATCATGTCACTTATAACTGCTATCATTTACTTAATTTATGTATCATTGTAAACGTCAGACAAATTTAACTGATCAGTTTTTGCATTTGTTTTTTGTTTTGTTTTTCTATTTTTTAGGAGGATGATAGAGAAATAAAGCATGGGAGGAAGTGGTCATGAGGTTTCAAAATGAGCTGAGGTGTTGAACATTTTTCCTTATACTGGTAAGTTAAATTTACTTATTTGAATATCTAATATGCATACGTTTTACAAATCAGATAAACACTTTTAAAAATTAATGAGAAGAAGAAGAAAAGATGTTCAAAATTTAATCTGAAACATAATTAAAATTATAGGGGCAGGAAGAATCTGTAATTTGGCCATTTGTTTACACCTCCACCCTGTTATCCTGCACTTTTATTTGTCTTTCTACATTAACATCAAAATTGCTGTGCGGCTTCTCCTGGAGTAATAGTAAAAATAATAAAAAAATCAGTGTTTTAATTTAATGGAATATTCTTTCCTAAAGAAAGAATTTCAATTTAAATCACAACTACAAAAATGAATGAATGAATGAATAAATAAATAAATACATAAATACATAAATAAAAATCACAACTACATATTCCCATGGAAATTCTTCACGTATCACTGTAGGTACCCCAGGTGGAACAGCCATCTCATTACTTAATATTTCAGTAGTGTCGCAATTTTCTTTTTCTGAGTTTTACCTCCTCTACAGGAAATATTGTCTTCCAAGTGAACAGAAATATTGTATTCCAAGTGAGTAACATCATTTGCCCTTCTGTACATGTAGTGTTACCAGTATCCTGATCCATTTAAAATATGTATTAATATTTTCAGCTGGCCCAGAGGTACCAACAGTGGATTTGCTCAACTGCACCCTTTTGCTGGGAAGGCTGTGCCTTTGATTCTCGTACTCCTACATTAAAGGTAAGTTTGAATTCCAATATGCCACCTGTAACTGCTATCATTTACTTAATTTATGTATCATCATAAACATCACACAAATTTAACTGATCAGTTTTGGCATTTGTTTTGTGTTTTGTTTTTCTATTTTTTAGGAGGATGATAGAGAAATAAAGCATGGGAGGAAGTGGTCATGAGGTTTCAAAATGAGCTGAGGCGTTGAACATTTTTCCTTATACTGGTAAGTTAAATTTACTTATTTGAATATCTAATATACATACATTTTACAAATCAGATAAACATTTTAAAAATTAATGAGAAGAAGAAGAAAAGATGTTCAAAATTTAATCTGAAACGCAATTAAAATTATAGGGGCAGGAAGAATCTGTAATTTGGCCATTTGTTCACCCCCCACCCCCACCCCATTACCCAGCACTTCTATTTGTT
>NW_007748744.1:11187-11603 GCF_000696425.1 Galeopterus variegatus
ATGCTTATTTTATTAGACATTCAGTCAAACAAATTGATATGAAAGTTTAATTTCCAGGGTGAAATAATAACAATAGGAATAAAAATAACATCAACATATAATGCTTCTGTAGCTCTTCATGATTTTTCTAGACCATCTTATATATTACTTATAATCAGGTGCCAAAAGGTGAAATACATGTGACATTGCTATATATGAGACATTTATTTGTATGAAAGGTTACGTTTTTAGAAAGAAATAAAAATAATAATAAAAATAACAATAATGATAAAACCTAATTTTATATAGAATTCCACAGTTTTTAAGAGCATTCAATATGTTATATCCTAGAGTATGAAACACAAAGAATGTTATACAGAAAATATAATTGAAACTCAGAAAAATAAAGTGAGCTACTTATAAATTCTCTTACTATT
>NW_007748745.1:0-3064 GCF_000696425.1 Galeopterus variegatus
TTCTTACTAATAACTTCTGTTTTCTTATAATTGTAGCTTGTGTATGTCCCCTCATTGTGCCTCCAACATCTCCATTTATTTTTTTCCCAAACATCTCAGTTTTGATCTCATTCATATCTAGCTCATTTCTTAGTGTTTCTTAGTTCAAATTTCTGAGAAAGGAAAGTTATTGATTCCACTAATCTTTCAAGGCCAGGCCATGGGTCCTATATCATGAGCTAGCAGGTGGATTGAAGTACCCCTGGTTTAACCAGCTTTGGTCAATGGGGTTAAAAGGTTCATAATTCATAACATTACTGACTAGGCAGCAAGAGACAATAGGCAGAGAAATTTCACTAACAAGAGGCTCAGACAAGTAGGTGCTAACAGATATCTCATGTTCATCCAGACATGTTGAACTNCAAGAGGCTCAGACAAGTAGGTGCTAACAGATATCTCATGTTCATCCAGACATGTTGAACTACTTCTGGCTCTTAAAAGTGATGTGATCTTTCTTTCCTATGGGCCTTTGTAGAAGCGATTTTTTTCTAGTCCATTTCTGTGATGGCTCTCAAGCTTTGCTCAATAAATAAGATTACTACCTGGATTTGAACCTCTGATGTCCCTTCCAATATGGAACTCTGTCTTGGCTCCCACTCAGCATGGCTCACTTATGTGTGCTTTTAATGAACTGTGCTCATTGTGGGTTGGGGAAATAGAATCTTGACAGGTGGGATGGAGAAAACTAACAGGAATAAAGTGTAAATGCTTTCTTCTAATTGGATAAAAACAGTTTCTCAGTAACATTATGCTATTATGCAGCTATTTCTTTGACTTTTCGATTTTGCCATGAGGAAAAAAAAAAAAAAGACAAACTTGGAGAGAAAGGAAGTTGAAAAGGTAAACTGAAGGTGTTTTTTTCATTACTATGCAAAGTGTAGGAAAAGTGAATAGCCTGAGAAATAGAAGAGACTAAGTTTTCTCACAGGCTGCTCAGGGAAACTCTGTTGGAACAAGACTCACATTGGAGAACAAACTGCTGACAGGTAATATTTTTTTAATTTATTTTTTTCATTGTACTTGCTTATGGGGTACCGTTTATTGTTTTAATACATGCATATATTATATAATGATCTAATTAGAACAGTTAGCATATCTATCACCAGAGTATTTATCATTTCTTTGTCGTTATAATATCCAAGATTCTCTTTCCTGGCTATCTTGAAATATACAATGCAATATTATTAGCTATTGTCACCCTAAGGCACCAGAACTTATAGTTTCTATAAGTTTGTAATTTTGTAGCAGTCTACCAACCTTTCCCTGGCCTCTCTGTCCCCTATTGTCCTTGCCTATGGTAACCAACATTCTACTCTCTATTTCTCTCTCTTTTTTGAGAGGTGATTTTTTTTTAAATGTAATGAAATCATTTATTCTTTCTTTATTTATTAAATGTTTTGTTTTGTTTTTATTGGTTATGAATATTCATGGAGTACACAGCAAATTGTCACCACTTCTGCTTAAGATATGATAGCCAGATCCATACTGGCAGCATGTCCATTACCACAAATTGTGATTATACCCCATGTCCCCCACCCAATTATCTCCTCAATTATCCCTGACTTCCCTCCCCATCCCCGTTTCCCCATTTCACTTTGTATCCATAGGTATGTCCTCTCCCTCTGCAACTCCAATGCACCACCATGGTCTTTCCTTCCTTCCTTCTTTTTCTCTTAGCTCCCACTTATGAGTGTGCACATGCAGTATTTATCCCTCTGTGCTTTGCTTATTTTATTCAACGTCAGTTTCTCCAAGCTCATCCATGTTGCTGCAAATGGGAGAATTTCATTCTTTTCTATGGCAGAGTAGTATTCCATGGTGTATATGTACTACGTTTTCCTTATTCAATCATCCATCACTGGACATTTAGGTCGGTTTCATGTCTTGGCTATTGTGAACAGAGCAGTGACGAACATAGAAGTGTAGGAATCCCTTCGGCATGATGATTTCCATTCCTTTGGGTATATAGCCAGCAGTGGGATTGCTGGATCAAATGGAAGATCTATCTGTAGTTGTTTGAGAAACCTCCATACTGTTTTCCATAGTGGTTGTACTAATTTACAGTCCCACCAACAGTGCAGGAGCGTTCCTTTCTCTTTGCATCATGCAGGAGTGTCCCTTTCTCTTCGCATCATCACCAGCATTTGTTATTCTCTGTCTTTTTGATTATAGCCAGTCTAACTGGGGTGAGGTGATACCTCAGTGTGGTTTTAATTTGCATTTCCCTGATGATTAGTGATGTGGAGCATTTTTTTCATGTACCTGTTGGCCATTTGTATGTCTTCCTTTTCTAAAAGAGGTAGAACTATCAATGAAGATCTTGAACCTTATATTATTTTTGTTTTAAAAGTGTGCCTAAAATATTTTCTACTATAATAGTTAATATTAAGTTCAGTTATTTGTATAATTTTTTTTGGAGTAAAAAAGAGATAAAATTTACTAATCTCTATATTAATCAAATTAGCCAGCAGTTAAAAGCCTGACAGTGTGGGTCATGTGACTGATGTACTACTGCCATATTTTGGGAGCTCACCTATCTGGTAGGCTGGTGTCGCTGCTAAACTCAACTCATAATCTATAAAATTAAATACAATTTAGTAAGAACAAAGTAACATTGGGTGATGGTAGTAATGAATGTGGTAATGGAAAGAACCAAGACTTTATTTGCCTGTGAAAAAAAAAGAAAAGAAAAAAAGAAAAAAACCCATTGGCTTTGATGTCTGAGAGGACTGGATTGTATTTGAATTTAAGTATCTTTGTTTTATGTGATCTCAAGCAAGTTTCTTCACTCATATATTCTTTATTCACTAAATACATAATGCGTGTTCATTATGCACCCACAACTGTGCTGGATGCTAAAGATAATGAGGAGCAAAACAATATAGTTCATGCCTCTGGAAGTCTAATCCAGAGACTGCTATTTATATTTTAAGTATGAATATAGTATTATTTCTCATTTTTTTCAGATCGAGAGAAATATGATTAAGTAGTTTAATTATTTTCCCCAAATTTAAAGAATTATTGT
>NW_007748745.1:4122-6958 GCF_000696425.1 Galeopterus variegatus
GGAAGCCATTGGAAAATAAATTGCAAATATGTAATATTAATTGTTCTAGAAAGGCTTTATGGAAAATAGGCTTTTTATGATCTGTTTAAATGAAGGGAGGGAGAAAAGTAAATGAGTTTAGACAGGGAGGATGTTCTGAGTTTAGAGTGCAATTTTGGAGAAGGCTTGGCTGTGGGTTGGAGTGGGATGAAAACAGGAAAGAAGGCTATTTGCACATGTGCTCATGGAAGCAGGTGAAGCTTCACAGAGGAATAAAGGAACCTAATGGAAAGGAAGGATAAAGGAGCAGTGATTAAATAGATTAATCCTAATCCAAAGTCTAATAGATAACTTCAGGATGAAATAGTAGGCTCCATTGTTAAGATGATGGACACAAGTGGAGAAAGGGCACTTCTGAAGTCAAACACTGCCCTGGTGGGTTGTGAGAGGGCTTTACTTCATAGAAACTAAAGGGAAGACAAACATGGGACCCTGCAAATGGTAGGAAGGTACCAGTTCTTGGAAGTGCTGACTGGCATTATAGCAATTTACTTACCTTATCTAAACCCGTGGAAGAAGTACAACTCTAATCAGAAAACATACCCTGGCATTGACAATGAAACTTAGGGGACCCGACCTCAGACTGGGCTATAGGAATTTGGGCAAAGGGAAGGATAAAGGAATGGAGGGGAACCAAGCTCAGATGGAGATCAAGCGTGGGAAGCACAGACAGACTGGAAATATAACCAGAGTCCAGCAGACAGAGGAAATGGGGACCTTTGATAGTGTGACCTAGATTGAGCACTATCTCTGTGGAGTGAACAGGAACTCCCAGTGGGGCAAGTCTAGTTTGGACTTTGATATTGGACAGAGAATCTGGAGAGCATAGCTTTAAAACAGTCCATGTAAAAGGCAAACGGAGCTTTTAGCAGGACAGAGACATTTACTAAATCCTAAAGAAGAGTGGATCAGACAATTTGGGAAATGCATCAACTATCTGGGAAATTACAAAAAGATAATTATCTTTAGAAATATCTGAGAATCATCTTGTGCTTCTGGAAAGTCTTTTATAGATCATTGTCTATGTCAACTTTTATAAAATGTGGAGTGTGAAGAACTGGCATAAAAACATGGCCATATTTTCCAAAATGATCTCAATTAGAGTGTGTTTAGGGCACAGTCTAAGATGATTCTGCTGTATGTGGAAGTGCAGCTCCAGCTCTTCAGAGACACTGGGCAAATTCTACAGGTAAATTATAGAGCACTAGCTGTTATTACTTGAAATGTAAATAAGTTGTTTCTGAAGCATATGTACTGACAGTTCGTCAAGGTTGTACCTGGAATTCCTAATACCTTAAACTATGAGTAAATTAGATGAACACTTAATAGTATTTTTTAATTCATTTATTCCTTTTGCTGTTCATTTTTCTTTTTCTTTTTGCAGCTGGTTAGTACAGTGATTAAACCCTGAACCTGGTGAATTCATTTATTCCTAAGTTTATTCTACAAATATTTATGAATTACTCTGCACAAGTACCATTCTAGGTGTTGGGAATATGGAGGTGACTAAGAAATAACGTTTCTGCTCTCATGCAGTTGACATTCCCTTGCTGATGGATGTGAATAGGAAAGAAGAAGAAATAAGTTATTAACCACAAAACAAAATAGTTTTAGGTCATGATATGTGGGATACAGAAAATAAAATTGGGTGATAGGACAAAAGGTGAGGTTTGGGTGATCATGAAAGACCCGCCTGGGGTGGTAACATTGGAAATGAAATCTGAAAGACAAGACTGGAGTGGGAGGGATGGCTGAAGGGGGAACTAATGCAAAGGCTTAAAGCAACAATAAGTTTGGTGATGTCTCTAGGATAGAAAGAGGGAGAGACAGGCTAGAATGTGATGGGAGAGGAAAGAGTGGAGACAGAGAAAGTTGGAGAGAAGGACAGTTCAATCATATAGGCCATGGCATGACATGAAATTGGGATTTTGTTCCTAGTGTAGTAGAAAGCTTTTTAATGAAGAACAACTTTTTTTTTTTAAAGACCCAAATATCTCCTTTATTACTGATAAAAGTGATATTGGAGAATGTGACCGAAGTTTATCAACTTTATTACTGATAAAACTGATATTTTCAGAAATGTGACTAAAATATAAACTTTATTATTTATAAAACAAATATTAGAAAATGTGGGTTATATCTGTGGACAAGTAGGATTCCAATACCTAAAAGAAACTGAGGCTGAACATATAAAGCATAAGATTTATTGAGCCAATAAGATGATTACAACCAGGAAAATGCATAGGTCAGGTCACCCTGAGAAAAGTGCTGTGAAGGAGGCCAGCAGAGTTTAGCATTTTATAATCACAAGAGGGAAGAATCCAAGTAGGGAGAGAAAGAACAGTCCTGCCTTACTATTATTTCGGTTTTCCTATGGATTGTACACGATGTATAGATTTGAGATTGTTACAGGTTACCTCTAGGGTTAGGATTACAGGAATCATTATAGGTTATTTTAAGACTTTCTGGTGCCCTCACATCTGCTTCCAAACAGAAACGGTCTTAATATAATGTTTTCCAGGACATACAGGCGTGACTACTGACTTATCTCAGATCTCCCACGGCACTACAATTTAGCTGCCTTGGTCAGAGCAGATTTCTTTTGTTATCTGTGAGCAAAGTATCAACTTTTTATTACTGATAAAACTGATATTTTTGAGGAAATGACTAAAGTGTCAATTTTATTATTTATAAAACAAATATTGGAGAATGTGGGTTCTATTTGTGGGCAAGTGGGATTCCAAATACTATCTAGTGTTAGAGTTAGAATAGCCTACCCCATCACAAGCAGCACGGG
>NW_007748745.1:11109-11603 GCF_000696425.1 Galeopterus variegatus
GAGGTAACTAATGAAATGAAAGCTAAAGCGTGTGCACACTGTTACTTCTCTGAAAACCCATAAGGAGAATGTCAAATGTTTGAATGATTCATTATATTTTATATTTCATAAGATGCTTCAGGGTACAGAAAGAATAAAAAGTAATGGATCAAAAATGGAGGAGCAGGAGTGATGAGTCCTGGAATTGAAAATAACTATCACCCTTGGTTACCGTGGGTAAATAATACACTATAAAAGCCTTGGGAGAGAAAAGGGCAATGACTGAAAAGAGTAGCCCTGACAGTGAATCTAATTAGGTCTACAAAAAAACAAGTAGGACAATCGAGAAATAACCTTACCTTTTCCTGAATACTAATATCAGAAAAGAGAAAAAGGAATATCATTTGAGAGAATTTGCTACAGAATGTAACAGTGGCTACAGTGACTACAAAAACAGCCTCATCATGAGTTGTGGACAAAACCTATGTCTCTGATAAATGTGCCTCCTGCAAAAG
>NW_007748746.1:0-888 GCF_000696425.1 Galeopterus variegatus
TCACTTTGTAGTTTATACTTCCAAAGCAATTTCCATTTGGATGTTTCAGTGGCTTCGTGCCTTTCACCATTAATTACATCAACAAAACTCATCAGATCACACTTTCTGCATTTGCTCTCCATGGGCTTCTGTTCCCTATACAGTTTTATTGTCTTTAGAAACTTTTTTTCCTAGAAAAACACTAGTTTTTAGCACCACTTTATGTATGCCAGAATGGATTTAGATAGTTTTGTTTTGTTTATAGCAGATAAAAAAAACTTTAAAGACTTCTCTTAGAGAGGTATTGGTGGAACGTTTAAATAAAATCTGTGAGGGCCGGCCCGGTGGCGCACTGGATAAGTGCACCGCTTGGGAAGCGCGGCGGCGCTCCCGCCCGAGGGTTCGGATCCCACATACAGACCGGTTCCCGCTCACTGGCTGAGCGAGGCGCGGGGGCAACACCGAGGGTTGCAATCCCGTTGCTGGTCCCCGGTCCGGTACGGGGGCAACACTGAGTGTTGCGATCCGTTGCCGGACACGGAAAAAGACAAATAAATAAATAAATAAATAAATAAAATCTGTGTTTATAGGACTCAGGGATAGTCATATATTAAATAAATTTTTTAAAAATTGTTCTTATAAATATTAAGTTGATTCCTAATTAACATTTTATATTCTTACTAACANTGAAATCAATGCTGGCTATGCTTTCTTACTGTTCTGTCATTGCAAGTAAAAGAGAGGTAAAATTTAAAAAAAAAACAACCTGTGTTCATTAATTGTTCCTCCTTTATCAATTGTTTCTTTCCAGTGACTCAGTTGAATTCACAATTCGTAATTTATCATCCCCTTCAGTGGGGTTTGTTACTCTTAATTACTCACAGCAGGTTAAAATCATTACTACTTCTG
>NW_007748746.1:6368-6784 GCF_000696425.1 Galeopterus variegatus
GGAGGTCAGTGGGGGGTTGGTTTGGACTAACTCAGAGCTAAACAAATCCCTTTTATGGAGCCAACGTGGAACATTAGGTGTGACACAACATGGAGGAAAAACAGAGTCTACAAATTGGGCTGAAATTTTTAAAAAGCCAATCTAAAGCCATAATGTATGCCTCACATCCTTTTATGTCTCTATCCAAACTAGTGACAAAGCTATGCCTGCTGCACCCTTTTCACCTAAAGTCAGACACAACCTGGGTCTTTTCCTTAATAGGTGCTAATGCAAGGCTCTACCACTAAGTGCACTTGGCTTTGCCAGCTATAAATAGAAGTGGAACCCCTGAGGTGCAGGAGAACAGGCAGGCTGATGAAATCAATGCTGGCTATGCTTTCTTACTGTTCTGTCATTGCAAGTAAAAGAGAGGTAAA
>NW_007748746.1:8800-9191 GCF_000696425.1 Galeopterus variegatus
CCATAAATGTAGGCTAGTGTGAAAATCAGAAAGGAATGCTTGTACCCTTTCAAGCTCACCCAGCACATCATCCTGCATGCCCCTTAAATTAGTATCAATAAAATCGTCTTGCTTTTCTGTTGAAAGATGTTGCTACTGGCACTTCCTAAGTAGAGCAAGTGGGTTGAAGTGGGTTTTTCCCAGTCCAGACACATTTACATATTGCCTAAACATTACATTTATTGACTAAGCATATATTGTCAGGCAAGCACAGTTTGAGGTCAGAGAGTCTGGGGCTGTGGAACAAAGCAGGGCTAATTAGCTCATTTGGGGATTAAATTTCTAACTTCTTTACCACCCTTCTCTAACCAAGTAAGATAATCAGAGCTGATTGACTTGCAGGTGCATTCAA
>NW_007748746.1:11219-11602 GCF_000696425.1 Galeopterus variegatus
TACAAACACATGTAAACTGCAACAGTGACAAGTCCTATAAAGGAGAGAAAGGGGACACCACACTACGCACATGTGTGCCTATAATGGGGGAATCTGATTGAGTCAAAGGGTTCAGAGAATCATCCTCTGCCATCCCACCCCAGGAAGGGGTACTGAGGCCTGAAGGATGAGTAGGAGTTAACCAGGTGGAAAAGGGAGGAAAAGCATTTCAGATAGAGAAACAGAGACAATGGTTAAAGGTCCTGGGGCGGGGATTGGAGATGGGCAGACCAGGCCAGTGAGTAAAAGACCCTCATGGTTGGGTGAGTGAGGGACCTGGAAGGCTGCAGGGCCACAACATGCAGGGCCTTGTAGGCCATATGAAGGAGTTTAGTCTTTATTCA
>NW_007748747.1:0-404 GCF_000696425.1 Galeopterus variegatus
TCTTGCAGCAACTGCGATAGATAATAGAGCGAGATCTCACTCAGGACCCTCACCCCTTAGGGAGAGCATTAATCCATTCATGATGAATCCGCCCCCATGACTATAATAGCTTCCAACATTGTCACATTGAGGATCAGATTTTCACATTGGGGATCAGATTTTTGCATGAGTTTTGGGGGGAACAACACATCCAAACTCTATCCAAACTCTAATTACTAATTTCAGGGCCATTTACATTTTATCAGGGACTAAAGACTGAAGCCTAAGAGACTAGAATATCTAAATGGGAGAATTTTGAGTATCTCATAGTTCTTAGGGGAAATTTCCTCATCCTTGATATCATACAGGCAAAACAATGAGGTAAAAACAAACTTTTAGGGCCGGCCTGGTGGCGCACTGCTATA
>NW_007748747.1:1612-11601 GCF_000696425.1 Galeopterus variegatus
AAGTTTGCCACAGTCTCAATGAACCAAACCTTCTCTGAAACTACCCCCAGACAGATCTTGCACTAAAATTAGACACATGGGGAGTGATTACAGGAGATGAGTAAATTCTATACCCAGCAAAACTCAGTCCCTTTTGCAGTGTTTCTCGAGAAGTGGCCTACACTCAGAATCACCATGGGCCCTTAATAAATATGTGGCCTTCCGAACCCCTTCTGAGACCACTGAATCTGACCTCTGGGGGACACAACCTGTGAATTTGCATTTTAAATTAGACTCTCTAAAGCACACTATGTTTGTGAATCATTGGTTTGGTGAATAGACAGAAAAGAAGAGCTGTCATCCTCCTTATGACTGCCCATATTTTTGTAATTTTATAGCTTGTTAGCACACTTGTTAGAGAACCAGAAAGGCTAGGATTCATTCTTCTAAATTATTCACTTAGCAATTACTTACTGAATGCTTTCCAGTGTGCCAGGCATATGAAAGCAAACACATCGCTTTTGAAATGTATTAGAAGGGAAGGCAAAAGACTGCAGGGAGGAAGATTGGAAAGCAATGGTCAAGAAGAAACTAGCTTTGAGAAATTATTTGAATGGTCAATCATTCATACACTCTGTCACCAGAGAGATAGCTGCAATAATCTGGGACTACACAGGAGTTGCTGGTTACATGTGTGCTATAATATTACAGGACTGGAGCATGCTTGCCCAGATATGCTATTCAAAGATGGAAAGGCAAGAGAACCATTTCTATTCAGCTACCAGTGGATATGCCAGGTCTCTAGCTTTTATCCTGCTAGGAAGGTATGCATTTCTATATATGGAGCAGATCCAGGTTTTGTACGGCCTGAGCTTCTGCAATTATGGAGGCCCTCTTCAAGAAACAGAATACAAAATTATGATTACAATATTAAGTATGAACATGAATATTTGTTTAGAATGAGAAAAAAATCAATATAAATTATTAAAGACTTAGAGATTTGAGTTCCTCTTTTCTGAGATCCTTAGGCAATTTTTCAGAAATGCTTACACAGAAATGCTTTTTGATTGCAAACTGCTTCCTCTCCTTATCTAGAGCAGACATAATTCCCACCAACTCCCACCTCTCACACGGGCCCTTGCAAATGAGGCGCCCTGAAACTTAAGCTTTAGTAACTTCATAGTAAATCCTTCTTTCCTCCTTCTCTCCTTACAGGGCACAGTGCTATCTTTGCTCCAGTGGCCTTTGCTGTAGATTAGCTCCCGCAAACATACACAAGGCCAGTCGTTCAGCTGATTTAGCTGGGGAGCAGTATTGACAGAACAAACTCTGATGATGGTGGGGTAGATAATGAGAAAATGGATTACTGGATCTGAGACAGTTATCCAACCCCATTCACTCTGGGGAAACTGCAAGCAGCAAAGGGGGCCAACATAGTTTATGTATTTGCTACAGCCAGGCTGTGCAAACTGGAAAATAAAATTCTTTTGTCTTAAATCTATAAATTCAGTTAGGTTACAAGGGGTATCTCTCCCCTGCTGCTCAGAAATTCTCACTGACTGTCATCTTATATGAGTCATATACACCAGGAAAGAGAATAAATAATTTCTTAGTAAATGCAATTTGTTTAGTAGATAACAACATGGTGTTCAAGGGAGGGATGGTAAAAATGTTGAGAAGTACTGGATCTGTTCCAAGTACCTCACTTTAGAGATGCTAAAACTGAGGCCAGAGAAAGGAAGATATGTTTTCAAAATCATATATTCAGGCAGTAGTAGAGCCAGAATAGAATTTCCGGTCCAGGCTTCTTGTTTGATAAGACAACCTTCTCAGTTCAAAATCCTACTTTCTCAATGCCAAGAGGAAATGTAGGGTAGGAGCTGCAGCAGAATACCCCCATCAGGACCATATCTAATGGAGCCAGGCCTAAAATGAGGTCACAGCCCTGGCTGACACCTTGATTTCAGCATGGTAAGACCCTGAGCAGAGGACCCAGCTAACCCACACCTGAAGAAACTATGAGATAATAAATTGGTGTTTTTTAATTCACTAGGTTTCTGGTAATATCTTCTTCAGCAATAGAAAATTCATACAGATATGTATAAATTATCTATTGCCACAATAATGCTGTATAATGAACCATCACAAAACTCAGTAAAGGAACAACCATTGTTATTTGTCATGGCTCTATGGGTCACCTGGGCAATTCTGTTGATCTAGGCTGAGCTAGGTTAATCTCATGAGGACTTTTTCCTGAATACATAGACAGCTGCTTGGTTGGTGGGGGTTGGCTTGTCTAGAATGGCCTCAGCCGGGATGAATTGCCTCGACTCCACATGATCGCTCACCTTCCAGCAGGCTAGCCTGTGTTCATTCTCATGGTAGTGGCAAAGTTTAAAGTGAGAAAGAGAAAACACTTAAGCAAAATTTCAAGTCAGCTTGCATCAAGTTTGCTACTGTCCCAATGGTCGAAGCAAGTCACATGAGAAATGAAAATATATTCATACAAAGACTTGGCCAAAAATGTTCATAGCCACATTATTCATAATAGCTAACAACTGGAAACAGCCCAAATGTCCATCAGTAAGAGAAAGAATAAACAAATTGTGGCATATTCACAAAATGGAATATTATTCAGCAATAAAAGAATGAGTTACTGATCCAAGCAACAACATGGATAAATATCAAAAACGTTATGTTGAGTCAAAGAAGTTAGACACAAAAGAGTACATTCTGAATGATTTCATTTATATGAAGTCAAAGAACAGGTGAAACTAATCTATGGTGATGGAAATCAGGATGATGGCGGTCTATAGGGGATGGGGACTGAGTGGAAGAGGACATGGGAGCACCCTCATGGAAATGTGCATTATATTGACTGGGGTGGTGCTTACATGGGTATATAAATTTACCAAAACCCTATAAATTGTACACTTTAAACCTATGCATTTCACTCTATCTAAATTTTGCTTTAGGGCCGGCCCGTGGCTCACTCGGGAGAGTGTGGTGCTGATAACACCAAGGCCCCGGGTTCGGATCCCATATAGGGATGGCCGGTTAGCTCACTGGGTGAGCATGGTGCTGACAACAAGTCAAGGGTTAAGATCCCCTTACCGGTCATCTTTTAAAAATAAAAAAATAAAAAATAAAAATAAATAAATAAATTTTGCTTTAAACAAACAAGCAGACACTGATGTAGTAGAAAGAATATAAGCCTTGGTGTTAAATGCCTTAGATTTTAATATGATTTCCAATTCCTAGCTGTGTAAAGTCACTGAATCTTCATGGGCCTTAAACTTTTCATCTTTAAAATGGCGAAGTCATTTACCTCAGTGGATTTTTTTTTAATTGTGGTAAAATATACATAACATAAAAGTTACTGTTTTAACTATGTTTAAGTATACATTTTTGTAGTATTAAGCACATTCACACTGTTGTGCAACCATCACTGCCATCCATCTCCAGAACTTTTTCACCTTTCCACCTGAAACTTTGTACCCATTTAACACTAAGTACCCATTTACCCTTTCTGCAACCCCTGGAAACCACCATTCTACTTCCTGTCTATGAAATTGACTAATCTAGGAACCTCATATAAGGGGAATTGTAAAATATTTGTCCTTTTGTGACAGGCTTATTTCACTCATTATAATATCTTCAGGGTTCATCCATGTTGTAATGTGTCAAAATTCCCTTCCTTTTTAAGTCTGAATAATATTCCATTGTATGTATATATCACATTTTGTTTATCCATTCATCCATCTATAGACACTTGGATTACCTCCACCTTTTGACTATTATAAGTAATGCTGCTATAAATATGGATGTACAAATATCTGTTCAAGTCCCTCTTTTCATCTCTTTTTGCTGTATACCCAGAAGTGGATATGTGGATCATATGGTAACTTTAAGTATAATTTTCTGAGGAATCACCATACCATTTTCCATAGTAGCTGCACCATTTTACATTCCCACCAGTAAAGCACAAGAGTTCTAATTTCTCCACGTCCTCACCAATACTTGCTATTTTCTGTTTTGTTTTTGTTTTTGTTTTTTGATAATAGCCATCTTAAAGGGTGTGAACTGGTATCTTATTGTGTTTTTAATTTGCATTTCCCTAATTACTAGTGATGTCGAGCATCTTTTCTAATGCTACTAGACATTTCTATATCTTTGGAGAAATGTCTGTTTAAGTCCTTTGCCCATTTTTTGTGGTTGAATTGTAGGAATTCTTTACATATTCTTTATATATTCTAGATATTAATCCCTTATCAGATATACAATTTAAAACTATTTTCTCCCATTCTGTGGGTTCTCTTTTCACCGTATTGATAGTGTCCTTGATGCACAAAAGTTTTAATTTTGATGAAGTTCAACTTACCTATTTTTTCTTTTTTGCCTGTGCTTTTGGTATTATAGCCAAGAATTACTGTCAGGTCCGCCGCCGGCCGACCCGTACAGCCCTAGCCTCGTTCCTCTCGGTGGGCGAGCAAATGGCCCGGGATTCCTCTTTCCCTACTGTCCCCTTTGGAAGGAGACAGGGAAAGAGAGCCATGAAGAGAGGTGAGCACACCACCGGCCCCCCAAACAGCCCAATTAAAGGACACTCAGATGCGGCGGGGGTTCTGTCAAAGCAGTTCCGTTTATTAGCACACGAGCACTTGCTTTTAAAGGCAAATGGGAAAGGCAGGTTTTTTACATCCTCCAATCAGCTTAAGGGTTCCTGTCTCAATGCCTATCTATTGCAATCAGACAGTGTTCACGAGTGCGGCCAATAAGGGCTAAGGCAAGGTTCCTGCAGACACTCCCACCCTATTTCCTCCCGGCGCGCCGTCTTAGGCTGCCATGTTAATCCACTTGTAATGTCACTTAAGGTGGTGTTAGTTTTTAAGGCCTGACAAATTACTATCAAATCCAATGTTGTAAAGTTTTTGCCCTTACATTTTCTTCTAAATGTTTTATTGTTTTAGCTTTTATGTCTAGGTCTTTCATCCATTTTGAGTTAATTTTTGTATAAGATCTAAGGTAAGGGTCCAACTTCATTCTTTTGCCTGTGGATTTCCAGTTTTTCCAAAGTATTTGTCAATAAGACTGTCCTCTTCCTATCCCACCCTTGTTGAACTCATTTGACCATATATGCAAGTGTTTATTTCTGGGCTCCCTATTCTTTTCCATTCCATTCCATTGGTCTATCTGTGTGTTTTTACACCCGTAGCACACTGTCTTTTTTTTTTTTTTCTTTGTTTTGGCAGCTGGCTGGTATGGGTAGCCGAATCCTTGACCTTGGTATTACAACACTGCATTCTAACCAACTGAGCTAACTGGCCAGCCCACACTGTTTTGATTATGTGAGATACGAGATATGGGAAAAGTGGGAGACTTGGGATATGTAATAAGGCCCCTAAGCAGTTGGCTTTAATTTAATCAAAAGGAAGATTACTGTAGGTGGATGTGACTTAATCAGCTAGCTCTTTAAAAAGGGGTCTATAGGTCAGAGAGAGATAGAACTCAGAGATTTGAAGTGCCAGAGACGCTCACCTCTTGGCTTTGAAACAAACTGCTGTGAGTTTGCATTTCTAAATGCAAAAGGGAAAATTCCTTTACAGTGGGGAGAACTGGTAGATTCCACCCTAGACAGGACAGAGCAGCACCATGGCTTCACAACAGGATGCACTGAGAACATGACTTATATAGTGTTCTGGCCCAAATTGGAATATCTGAATCTCATCACAGAAAAGCATAAGGTAGTCTACACAACAACCACTCTGTCCTCTGCAAAAATGTCAGTGTTGTGAATGACAAAGAAAGACTGAGGGACAGTTCCATATTAAATGAAATCAAATAAACATGACAACTAAACGCAGCACGTAATTGTGGATTGGATACTGGACTGGAAATTTTGTTGTTGTTGTTGCTGTTGTTGTAAAGGTCAATTACTGAGACAATGGGAGAAATTAGAATATGAACTACTTTTTAGATAATGATATTATATCAATGATGCATTTCCTTGTTCTTAGGAGACATATGCATAAGTATTTAGGAGTGAAGGGCCATGTTGTCTACAACTTACCCTTAAAGTTGTAAGGATAAGTTGTAAGTTTCAGCAAAAATAACAACAATAATAATAGGTCTATTTTTACAGAGAGAAAGTTGCAAGGTTCAGCAAAAATAGCAATAATAATAGGTCTATTTTTACAGAGAGAAAGAGCTAATGCAAATACAGTAAAATGTTAAACGATAGGTGGATCCAGATGGCGAATATATAGATGTTCACCTGTCGTATTATTACAAATTTTCTGTAGGTTTAAAAATTTTCAAAGTAAGAAGTTAAAAATATGCAAAAAGAGAGGTGGTGGTCAACTGTGCTGGATATTGCTGACAGGTCAAATAAGACGTCTCAAAAAGTGGCCACTGGATTTAGCAACATGGCAGTCACCAGTGATCTTAAAAGCAGTCTTGGAGAGATAGGACAGAGGTTTAATTGGCAGGGATTGAGGGAGTGGAGATAGCGATTAGAAACATGTTTTTTAAAAAATGTTAGCACATTTAAGGTAGGATGGAATGAAATTAGTAGTTATCTTCCGTTCTGTCCTTTTATTACTAATTACTAACTAGTATCTATGATTATTTAGACTAATCTGGCCTGGATTTATTCCCAGAATGGAGTAAAATGCTTTTCATTGATCCTGAGTACTTAACTCACTGCACGCACTCTGGTTTGGATTCAAAGTCAATTTAGTGTCAAAAGCTCCTATGTTCTTCTCCACTGCTGGCTGAACAGTCCTTTGGGGAAAGTCCTCTGAAGCCCTCTGGCTGTCTCCTGCCACCCAGTTCCTGGCCTCTTCCTCTTTCAGTTCACAAATGGAGTTCTGCAGAGAGAAAAATGGTGGAGCCCCTCCTCCAGTGTCTGACCCTCCACCTTCACCCTCTAGGGAAGAAACTGATAAAGTACCTTGTAGCCACCACAGCATCTAGACCAAAGCCCCATTCTCACGGTGAGTTCCCTCCAAGCCTACCAGGTTCTCCCTTGTTAATTTCTTCTTCACCTCTTCTATTCTCCTCTTTATTGGTATGAATGAATACAAGTTTTGGACTTTCCTATTCATTGTTGAAATTTGTCTCCTCTTTTTTTTTTAAAAGATGACCGGTAAGGGGATCTTAACCCTTGACTTGGTGTTGTCAGCACTATGCTCTCCCAAGTGAGCGAACCAGCCATCCCTATATGGGATCCGAACCCGTGGCCTTGGTGTTATCAGCACCACACTCTCCCGAGTG
The DNA here is from genome assembly GCF_000696425.1 of Galeopterus variegatus. Lineage (NCBI taxonomy): Eukaryota > Metazoa > Chordata > Mammalia > Dermoptera > Cynocephalidae > Galeopterus > Galeopterus variegatus. Next base: position 8,867 of record NW_007748747.1, read on the forward strand.
AGCCACGGGCCGGCCCTATACTACTTTCTTCTGATACAGAGCCTTGACATTCCCAGATTTTAAGTTCATACCAAACTATCGTCACTAAGAAACACAAAAGTTTTTCCAAACAGATCATTTCAAATATACCAGTTAAGCAAAACTTTAATAAGAGCAGGATGTTACAACCTTTTTTTTAACATGTCAGTTCCAGAGAAGTTTTCCTTTAAGCTAATTCCAGGAATTGATGGTGGGTCTTCTGGTAGGATTTATTGCAAAGAACCATGGACCTCCTAAATCCAGTCTCCAAAGCTTAGTGATTTTGCTAAGTGAGATCACATAATGCCATGAAATACCAGGGAAGCTCTTGCTTCTCAACTCTCAAGTAATCCCACCAGCTTCAAATGTCATGAGTTACAAACACTAACTCACTAATTCCTCACAACAGACCTGCCAGGTAGTTTTATTGTGCACATTTTGTGGGTGAGAAAACAGAGATTTAGAGAGGTCAAACCTTTATTTTAAAATTGGTGGTAACATCCCTCTTTCATTTTTAATTTTAGTTATTTGAGTATCCTCTGTTTTATTCAAAGAGGCAACTCTTAGTTGCACCGATTTTCTCTCATTGGGTTATTGTGAGGATTAAATGAGATAATGGGATACCAGTTCCTAAAAAGGAAATGCAAGTGCTCAATGACCGTATTTTATAGATTTGGGCATGCTAAAATAATTCAAAGAAATTAAGATAACAGTAAGATACTATTATTATATCAAATTGGTACAGTTAGAAAAAACTCCAGTTAGAAGTCACCCTCTTGTGTGTGGAAATAGTTAGTGGAAGAGGATGCTTTAAGGGGCTTCTGGGATGTTGGTAATATTTTATTTATTTATCTGGGAGCTGTTTACATGCTTTAAAAATTCATTGAGCAGTGGGGAGTTATTGTTTACTGGATACAGTGTTTCAGTTTTGCTGAAAGATGAAAAGAGTTTTGGAGATGGATGATAGTGATGGTTGCACAACAATGTGAATATACTAAATGCCACTGAAGTGTATACTTAAAAATGTTAAAATGGTAAATTTTGTTATGTGTATTTCATCACAATTTAAAAAATCCATTGAGCTACATACTCATGATTTGTGCACTTTTCTGTATATAAATTGCATTTTAATTATTAAAAAACAAAACCAAAACAGTACACAGTGATGGAAGCCTACAGTAAGCAGACACTGCTGGTGAAAGTGTAAATTGATATCTTTTTGGAAGGCAATCTGGAAACATGTATCAAAAGCCATAACCTTTGACTCAGCAATTCTACTTCTAGGAATTTATCCTAAGGAAATATTTAACATGTTTGCAAAGGTAGAAGGACATTTACTGTAATGTTGCATATAAGAGCAAAAAACTGGAAACCCATGGAGTCCCATAAAAAAGATTGGTTAAAAAATATATGGTATAGCCACACAGTGGAATGTGTGTAGTCACCAAAACTGCTATACATTAATCTTTATTAATATAGTAAAATATTTACATTACATTAAGTGGAAGAAAAGGAGGAGATAAATATGAAAGATATAAAAAGCTGCAAAAAATTTTCCAGTGGTCATCTACTTTGAGCAATGGAAATGTACTGCCTTTTAATTTTCTTTCCTTTTTGCTTGTTGTGTTGTAAATTTTCTTTGAGGATAATGTTATTGCCTTTGTAATAAGAAAAAATCTATGTTATTGGTAATTAGAAAAAAATAAAATGTTTGCAACACACAGTAGGTGCTCAAAAATGTTACTGCCCATTTCTTCCTTTGGAAAAGTAATCACTGTCTGCCCATTAACTGTATTAGTCAGGGTTCTCCAGAGACACAAAACCAATAGGATGTGTGTATATACAGAGAGAGGTTTATTTTAAGGAATTGGCTCACATGATTATGGAGGCTGGCAAGTCCAAATTCTTCAGGGTGTGTTGGTAGGCTGGAGATCCAGGGACGTGCCAATGTTGCATTTCAAGTCTGAAGGCCATCTGCTGGCAGAATTCCTTCTTGCTCTGTGATAGGGGGTGAAGAGGTGGTCAGTTTTGTTCTCTTAAGGTCTTCAGCTGATTGGATGAGGTCCATCCACATTATGGAGGACAATCTGCTTTACTCAAAGTCCACTGATTTAAATGTTAATCTCATCCAAAAAACACCCTCACAGAAATATCCATAATGTTTGAGCAAACATCTGGTAACTATAGCATAGCCAAGTTGACACATAAAATTAACAATCCCATCATCCCTTTGTAGGGGTTGGCTGTGGGTACCCAGTGAGGAGTAGGGGAAAAAGAAAAAGGATTTAGCTCTCTGGGCCAATTGAGTGTTTCCTGGAAGCACAGACTTACCATGGAAGCCAGTATGCCCCAAAACTCTTTAAATCTACTTTAGTTAAGGTTTTCACAAGCTGTATAAAATTTGTCTGTTTGCCTCACTCTAGGAAATGCTCTAGGTTTGGTCACACATGCAGACGCCCAAGATTAGACTGATTGAAACTGAAGAGGACAGACGCCCAGTGTCTTGGAGAAAATAAATGCTCTTTTCCATGTTACTTCCAATTTTCATTCCAGGAATTGGAGCCTCCTGTGTTTCCAGGATGCCCTTGCTGTTTCTGCAAGGCTTTTACAAAGGGGATGGACTGTGCTGACCTGTCTAGGTCTGTGCCTCTCTTGGTTTTAAACGTGTTTTTTTTTTAGGGTGGGGTGGGGCTGGCTGATTAGACCATGTTGTTGTA
>NW_007748748.1:0-1714 GCF_000696425.1 Galeopterus variegatus
GCGCTTCGCTCAGCCAGTGAGCGGGAACCGGTCTGTATGTGGGATCCAAACCCTCGGCGGGAGCGCCGCCACACTTCCCAAGCGGCGCACTATAGCAGTGCGCCACCGGGCCGGCCCCTGTTATAGCTTTTTAATCTAATCAGTTAGTCTGTGTCTTTTGAATGGGGAGTTTAGTCCATTCACACTTAGAGTAGTTATTGACAAGCATTGCTTAATTCCCACCATTTTTTTTGCTGCTTGTGTAAATGGTTTAAATATCTTTTGACCATTATTTCCCCTTTTGTTTGTCTTCTTCGATGTTAATTTGGAATTTAAGTTGGGATGATTTAACTTCTTTCTCTTTCTTGCTGGCATTTTTGTTTTAATGGTTAGTTTTGCTCTTTCTTGGGTATTTGTGATAGTGGTCAGCATTATTCAGGTTCCAGATGATTGACTCCCTTGAGAGTTTCTTGCAGGGATAGTCGTGTGATGGTTAAGTCCCACAACTTTTGTATGTCTGGGAAATGCACTATTTACATAAGTATTTTTAGCATTTTATATTTTATTCTGGTACATACTTTTTATATAATTACTATTATTAAGATTGTATTAATAAGTTCTATACTTTTTTTTGAAGGCATTTTAACTTACTTTAATTTTTGTTGGTTTTTTTTCTAAATAATTTTCATTTTACCTTTGATTATTAGGTATGAACTGACTGTGATGGTCAAATACAATATCCTAGTAACAAATATATGACATATGCTTTGTGTGAGTTCCATAGTCTGCTCTGATAGGAAAGGTGGTTTGTTACCTTTTTATTAATCTCCAACACTTACAGCCATTTATGGTTTTATGTTATTTGCAAATTGGCAGAATGAAACATTATTATTATTATTATTATTATTATTATTATTATTATTATTTTGACTGGTAAGGGGATCACAACCCTCAGCACAGTGTCATCTGCATCATNAAAAAAAAAAACAAAGGCCCTATTTTGAATTGGTTGGACTAATTCAACTTGTAGTGATAGCCTTATTCTCTGGCTTTGGTTCCTGTCAATATTTAGTTCCAGGATGATTTCTCCTAGCTCTAGATGACAGTTGATGGGATGGAATGAGAAACCATAATACCAATGTGGTTGCCACAACCATAGCTATTCTATTATGTAGATGAGTAGATGGTCTTAGGTTTCCAGGAGGACTACAGAGAAGTTATAAGAAAGGGTACATAATGACAGAAATAAAGTATCCATTTAAAAAATAGTTAGGAAACACACCATTCTGGAAATACTCCTATAGTCCCTGCTCTGTATGGCTGTGTGATGCATGTGCCCCATGAAGCACAGAAGACACAGACAGATAATTTGCTGAGCACATGCTAAGATGACTGCTTTTATGTAAACTGCTGATTTCACAGTAATGCCAACAATAACATTACTAACATTTATTGGCTGATTACTCTGNGTGGCTTCGGCTGGTGGATTCATCACTCTGGGCGAGCCCTGAACGCTGGGAGTCATTATCTTTATTCTCCCTTCACAATAACTGAAGAAAAGTCCAAGCCAGCCACCGCCTCTTAATCAGTCAGTGTCAAGAGGGGTTACAATCACTAAATGCTCCTTTTATTGCTAGCAATGGGAGGAACTCAGGGAGGCTTCGTATCTTATCCACATCTGACACATTTGTCTCAAAGGGGGATTTTCAAAAGCATTCTCAAGTCATGGGGCCAC
>NW_007748748.1:6785-7585 GCF_000696425.1 Galeopterus variegatus
CTGCTGATTTCACAGTAATGCCAACAATAACATTACTAACATTTATTGGCTGATTACTCTGTATATTGCAAGTACTATGCTAAACACCTTACATACATAATCTCATTTAACTCTCCTAAAAATCCTACAGTATAGTTGATATTGTTATTCCATTTTACAGAAGAGAAACTAGAGATCAAGGAAGTAGAGTGACTGTTTCCAAAGTCATATAGTTAGTAAGAGACTAACCTAGCACTCATACCAACCCTTTGATCTCAAAACCCATATACTTAATCACCAAGTTTGGCTGACTCCACCATATTGCTGAGGAACAGACAAGTACACAAATAGCTATTCACGGAAGTAATGGTACATGTCATCTATATAGGAGGGAAGGTGACACCTGCTTAGGGAACTATTCATTACCATAATGATATCAGTTAAGGAAAATTAATTAACCCTATCTTCATCATCCTTTTCATGAATCCAAAAAACTTTACCACCTTTCTGGAGGATCTGAACTTTCAGTTTAGAGATGCAGTTAATTACCACTATGTCTTACCAGTTATTGGCAGACATTCTACCCACACAATATTCCCTCTTCCCTTTTCCTCCACTATTGCTTCCCTTGAAACATTTCCATAGAATTAAAATCTGAAAGCTGACTTTCAGCAAAACCAACCACTTCATGAAAGAAATAGAGGTAGATCCTGAAGAAAGCTAGAGTTGCGGTGTTGTGGTGATGCAGCTGGCCTTGGATGTGGCTTCGGCTGGTGGATTCATCACTCTGGGCGAGCCCTGAACGCTGGGAGTCATTATCT
>NW_007748748.1:8976-9503 GCF_000696425.1 Galeopterus variegatus
AGACCAGGGATTAGCAAACTATACGAGCAGGCTGTGTCTGGACCGCAACCTGCTTTCATTAATAAAATTTGATTGGAACATAGTCATGGCCAATTGTTTACATATTGTCTATGGCCGTTTCACCCTACAGTAGCAGACTTAAATAGTGCTGCAGAGACCTTTACAGAAAAACTTTGCTCGCCCTGGTTAGTGGCTCTGAAGCCCCTGAGAAACAATGGAAAGGCCAAGAAGCAAACTCTGGTTTCTGCCCCTATCTGTATCATATATTAGAATTTTATTTATGGTTTTATTGTAGAAAAGTTGAAGAAAAGGGAAAGTAGAAGGACTAAAAGGGAGAAAACTAGGCTGGTTCTTTTTTTGCTGTTGTTGAGGAGGAAAGATGAGCTCCACTGAACTGGTAAGTAGGAGGCAGTAAGAAGGTACAGAAAGATATGTCAGGTAGGTAGGATTGCCCTGACAAAGACATTTTAGCAGAAATGAGATAGAGTGTCTAGGGGACTGTAAGTAGTTCTCAGGTGATGGAGTAC
>NW_007748748.1:11184-12556 GCF_000696425.1 Galeopterus variegatus
CGCTCTTGTCATTTCTGTCATACAAGTACTAACACTGATGTGTAGAAAAGTGGAATAATACGCCCAAAGTTACATGCACAGTAAAGGGCAAAGCTGAGGTTTGAACACAAATCTCATCTCTTTCCTCCATAGAATGCATGATTCATGAGTGCAGAGTACTTTATTTTCTTCTATCCTTGAAAGAGTGACTAACATGCAGTGAACTCTGAATAAATATTTGCTAAATTGTGAATGGAAATTTTAATGAGTAATTTGAAATTTCATGTCCATACTCTCTATGATGTAGTAACTGCTCAGTACAATAAAATTTTAGCAGTGCATGTTAATTGCTCAGAAAAGAAACAGATACTTTCTCTATGCCAGTAATTGTGTCAAATACTATTCAGTTCATCTGAAAAATATTTCTCAAGTGCCTTTTCTCTATTAACAACATATATATATATACTACATTTTATATGTTACCAAGAATGTTACCAGGCATCATCTAGTTTATCTTCATGACCACCTTATAAGGTATTTGTTCTATTTTACAGATGAAAAACCTGAGATTCAAAGAGGTTACCTGTCCAAGGTTACAAGCTAAAAATCCAGGTCTCCTAATTTCAAGTTCACGTATTTTCCACTGTATCAAAACTATTCTTATGTAGATGACAAAAACTTGGAGCTATAAGAGATGCCAAAAAGAAGAGAAAGAAAAGAATATTTGTTTACTTTTGTCAAAGTATTGTATCTGTGTGTATATATATACCATTAATATATATGTACATATGCACACATATGTATATATACATATAAAGCAATGAACAAACTTTAATTGTACAGATCTACTCATTATTTACTTACCGACATAACCAGCACCTAGATCAAGAAGCCGAGTATTACTAGTGTCACAGAATCTCTTGTGTTCCATTCAAATCATTAACCTCTCTCTTAAAGATAAAATACCCTGACGTCTAATAAGATGGATTAGCTTTATCTTTTTTGTACTTCATGTAAATAAATGAAAGCAAATGATATGCATCCTTTTGGGTCTGAGTATTTTCATTTAATAATATGTTTAGGCAGTTTATCAATATTATGTGTAGTTATAATTCTCACATGGTGTCTTTTGTTGAGCATACATAGGCATTTCTGTTGAGTGTATAATTAACAGTAGAACTGCTGGTCTGTGAACATATAGTACTGCTTTAGAATTTTCTGCAGTTATTCTCTTTTTTACATTCATAATTTTTCTATATTTCATTGATTAGGTTGGGCTTGATTATGTACAGTAGAATTAAAAATGATGAAAAACTTGTTTGTTTGGGGGGTGCAGGGGATGATTAACTGTTAGGAACCCTGAGAGTTGGTCAGGATATCCCGTTTACTACGT
>NW_007748749.1:0-353 GCF_000696425.1 Galeopterus variegatus
TTAGTAGTCATAAGATTTGGATGAATTGCAAAATCCTTGTGTAAAAGTATTCGTTTTCAGAGCAGAGTTTATACCTTTTACTACCCTATACTACCCTATACCCTATACCCTACTATACTTCAAGATCTATACCTCTTACTACCCTAAGTTCTGGGGGAAGAAGTGTGAGAAAGGCAGACGCCCAACATGGAAGAAGCCTCCTGAGTCTTAAGATTGATACCACCCAGTTGGATTCTGACCTCCTCTTAAGTTTTTCCTTCACAAAACAAAATGGAGAAATATCAAATAACATTGATCGTTGGGATAAAAATCACATTGTTGTAAACATCTGCTGTAACCATTTATTCATAGTC
>NW_007748749.1:3646-4095 GCF_000696425.1 Galeopterus variegatus
GATTGCATCAATGCACCCAATTCTTCACCCTTCCCTCTCCCCATGTCCTTTGCTACATAACGTTTCTGCGTTCCCGCGCTCTAGGGGCAGCATACTTTTTTATCCCTTCATTCTGTTCTTGGTCATGAATTTTCTTTGGGCAAGATATGACTCAAACAGAAGCTTGAAAGAGATTGAACATTTTAATACTAGAATTAAGGTTCTTTCAGTAGTTGATAATGGATGGACAAGCCGCAAACTCCATCTGAAATCTCAAAGTTAGGGAAGAAACATTTGATAGAACATGGAGGAAAACATCCAGCTGATTCAATTCACTAGCTTTTCATGCAACTAAAGCTGAAAACAGGAGAATATTCTTTCCCTGGTCACTATCAGTAAGAAGTTAACCATCCACAAGGGTGGAATTGGGGCAGCAGAGAAAATGCCAAGTGTACCTTGTAAATTTAAAA
>NW_007748749.1:5354-7999 GCF_000696425.1 Galeopterus variegatus
TAATTTTCTGAAGGAGGCGAGGGTGGGCCATGTAGATACAATTCTGAGAAGTAGAGTGTTCAGGGTTGAAACAAGGGCAGGTGCAAAGGCCCTGAAGCAAGAGTGTGCCTGATGTACTTCAGACACAACAAGGTGGCTAGTGTGGCTGGCGTATAATATGGGAAAGAGAGACTAGCATGTGAAGAGCTTGCATAGTTCAAGGGGGCCAGATCTTGTTAGGCCGTATATACCGTAGGTAGAACTTTAGCTTTTCTTCAAAGTAGGGTAGAAACACATTTGAGCAAAGAAGTGGGTAGGTATGATTTCTGTTTTAAAAGTCCCCGCTCTCGTTATTGTGCTGAGAATGTACTAGTAGGGCAAAAAGGTAGAAGCCGGGGGAAGAGAATATTATAAATTTCCAAATGAAAGATGATGGTGCTTTGACACTGGTGCTAGTGGTGAGAAGCAGTAGGATATTGAATACGTTGTGAAAGTCAGACAGACAGCATATATGAGAAAACTAAACGTAAAGGGTCAGAAAGAGAAAAGTCAAGAATGACCCCATATTGTTTACAAGAACAAAAGGAAGGATGGAGTTGACACTGTTTGCCTTGTGTTTCAACTATGAAATGCTCTTTCTTCCTACAATTAGAATACTTACATGTCTAAATATTCTATCTGTATATATTTGTTTGGGTTACCTGTATCTAAACTTCAGAAATATGTGACACATTTCTTCAATGTCTTCTAAAACTACTCAGGAAGTATACAAATTAAGCTCTTAGTAGTCATAAGATTTGGATGAATTGCAAAATCCTTGTGTAAAAGTGTTCGTTTTCAGAGCAGAGTTTATACCTTTTACTACCCTATACTACCCTATACCCTATACCTTACTATACTTCAAGAACTATACCTCTTACTACCCTAAGTTCTGGGGGAAGAAGTGTGAGAAAGGCAGACGTCCAACATGGAAGAAGCCTCCTGAGTCTTAAGATTGATACCACCCAGTTAGATTCTGAACTGCTCTTAAGTTTTTCCTTCACAAAACAAAATGGAGAAATATCAAATAACAGTGATCGTTGGGGTAAAAATCGCATTGTTGTAAACATGTGCTGTAACCATTTATTCATAGTCTGGGAAAGAGCATCACATATTGAGAACAGCAAAGTGGAGAGTCGGAACTACTCTATAAAAGGCCTGGTTTCAAATACTGGCGTCATCACTAACTGTGACGGTTTAAACCAAATACTTGATTGAGTTTGGAGTTTCAAGTTTTTTTCTCTCCAATAGGACAGTAATAACATCTTCCTCATGCCATTAGTGAATGAAGGTTAAGTGAAAAAGTAAATAATGCATACAAAACATGGTGTACACAGCTCCTAGACTATGGCAATTACTTATTCGTATTACTTTGCTCCCTGTCAAACAATAGCAACAAAAACAACAAAATAATAATCTTTGGTAGGTATAAGTGAGGAGGCAAAAAAAGCATTACTCTACTTTTAAAACCAAATAAGACAGGAACTGAAAAACACTAGTGCAGAAATAGCTATAAGAAATACAGACTTGAGGATCTTTTAGATTGTAAAGAGACTCTGTGAACCCAGTTAAGACAAAGGGAACTTAATTGGCCTAAGGGAAACTCTGAGTGATAAAATTATGAGAACACACAGATTTGTGCTGAAAGCCTCTCGAAGAATAGAACCTGAGGGCACATTCAGAGAATTGACAGTATTATAATTGATTCTAATAGATACTTTAATATGAACACAGCAGAGAAAAAAATTGGGCCATTAGCGTCCATGTCATTATTACTACTGTGTATTTGTAGATCCTGTCATTCACATTTGTTTTTAACTAATACATGTATTAGTTTTTCCATTAGTCATTTATTAATTCTTATGTTTAAATATTATTTATGATTTGTAAATATTACTAAACCAGCAGTATCCTGGCATTGATTTGGATTTTATCATGAAATGACTGTTCAACAAAAAACCAAATAAAATAAACAAACAAATAAACAAGGGGGCTGACTGATTAGCTCACGCAATAGAGTGTGGTGCTAATAAGACTGGGGTCAATAATTCAGATCCCATACAAGCCAGCCACCAGAAAAAAAAGAAAAGAAAAGAAAAGAAAAGAAATGATTGTAATTCACATTCAAATCCCCATGTGCCCCATCTATACTGTCCCAGGGAACATTCTCTCTGCTAGAATCTTCTGGAGGCAACACTGCAAGAGAGGTGTGTGGAAGTTTTTCTGTGTTTTACTTGAGAATTGTCATACATCTCCAATGCTATGTAAAATGAACTGATTGTTACAACCACGACTCTTCAAGTCCAAATGTGCTTCCTGTGGCCCAGTTCTCAGTTTTCACCTTGTAATAAGAGTGTTAATGTTCTGGAGTAATATTTTTTAAAAGAACACTGCAGAAGTTGCTGCTACATCAAAAATCAACTTGGTTACTGTTAAAATTATATTTAACAGATTTGCCACATCCAAGCTTCTATTTTTCAGTTGGCCATACACAGATGTGCATCTAAAGGAGGTAGTGCGTGACTTTCATCTTGCCTTGATAATTTTATGTTATTAAATTATATAGATGGAAGGAATGTGAAATAAAGTGTGATGAAAGCCAAGAAAAGAAGGGGATAACACAGTTC
>NW_007748749.1:11187-11601 GCF_000696425.1 Galeopterus variegatus
ATATGGGAGTAGCAGTCATGCCATCATTGGAAAATAACTTTCCAGATTCTTATGATCAATTAATGGAGACTAAAAGAACAAAAGAAGATTGGAACCAGGTAGGAATTCCCAAAAGAACATCACCTGGTGACTTATACTTGTTTTCATCTCCTTCTGCTGCTGTTGATAATGGAACAAGGAGCCCAAAAGGTAGCAGCGTAGTTCGTTTAGTGGATTATCCAAATGATGACGACGAAGAAGATAAAGAAGAAACATCCCCCAGGGAAAGACCTTATCTTAGCAAATAAAATCTTTATGGAAGACCCTCAACATGTGCTTCTACTGAAATTCTATAAATTTCAATGAGCTGAAATGGCTGATTCCAGAAGCTTTCTTGTGTGAGATATGCAATAGCATAAATGATGAGCTTAAGTG
>NW_007748750.1:0-293 GCF_000696425.1 Galeopterus variegatus
CAAAGGTAAGAAGACATATACAGGTGATTCTCTGCTTAGGAGTACGGGTACCCCAAGCATAGGTACTAAAGATAGAAGGCACTGGGGAAATATAAGATGATAAGGGCCTTGTGAAGTCACATTTCACTAACAGCACTTTGATAGTCCTCACGTAATAGAATACATTTAGGTAAGGGTATGAGAAGAGGCCTAAGGAGACTTCCCTGTCTTCTTGGTGATAGTAAAGATCTGAAGTTCCATTTGGTAGCCCTAGATACCCTGTAGGCAGCAGAAGATACTTTGTTTCCAAGGTT
>NW_007748750.1:2416-3174 GCF_000696425.1 Galeopterus variegatus
TTGCCAACATGATCTGGAGACCTCCCACAACAGACAGCTCAAAACCTGGAGGAAAGGGGTGAACAGTACGGTGGTCAGCTTCCCATTATGAGTCTAGGTGCCTGACTTAGGGCAAGGTGCTCACCCCAAATATAAAATCTGCTATGTAAAGAGTCAATCCTGTCTGGAAGGAATCAACTCATTCCTTTAAGACACTGACTAAAGTTAAATAATCCCACCTCACTCCCCCAACATTTCCCTTACCCACACCCCTAATTTAAGTTAATCCATACAAATTCTGTACTTGACTTTGGAATTCCAAATATACGACCTGACATTAGCACCCTGGTGCAGAACAAAAAGTGTCAGGTTTCTGGTNGATATGAAAATCTTAGAAAAACAGAAAATTCAACAGGTTTTGTGTTTGAATGCATACACTATGTATTGCAATGTATTGTTGGGAAATGCAGTTATGCATTCAACAACAAACCTTTCTAGGCATCAAAGTATTTTATAGATGACAAATTTCAAAAAGTGTCTTTTAATTGTAGCAGAGATTATGTGCTGAACTAGAAGCATTGTTGTTGGTGTGTTGAAGAAATTACCGAGACCATATACAAGGCAAATTATGTGGAGAAGTTAAATTTCATACGGCATTTTCTTTCACAGCTTATGAGAGCATAGACATAAAAAATAAATTATGGTCTTGAAATTGATCCAACAAGCAAACAGAAAGGACATTGTTGGGAGGGAGGGGGGAGAGGGAGGAGGGAGGGAGG
>NW_007748750.1:5143-6728 GCF_000696425.1 Galeopterus variegatus
ATTTACTTTAGTTGAAGACAGAGTACATACCCAGAACTATTTGGGGATGGAAGTTGTATTTTAATCTCATTCAAGTTTAGTATCAAGGATAATCATTTTCCTTTCCCTTCAACATCTACTTCTTGACCCTTCTCTGCATTAGATGCTTATACAACAGCCGAAGTGGTTTATTCTTGGACTCTTGGAAAGAACAGATCTGTGGAAGTGGCACAGGATGGCTCCCGTCTGAACCAGTATGACCTGCTGGGCCATGTTGTTGGGACAGAGATAATCCGGTCTAGTACAGGTATTTACTTATTTTATTTAACATGCGTGTCTGTAACCTGCACCATACGCCAGTCACTGTTCTAAGTGCTTATAACTTACTTAATCTTCAAAAGAATGTTGTGATGAAGGTCTTATTATGTGAAATTGACACGTATAGAACTTCAGTAGTTTGCCCCACGTTACACTTGCGTAATGTCAGAGACAAAACCTGAACCCGGGCAGAGTGGCTCCCAAGCCCATTCTCTTAACCATGGTGCCTTGCTACCTCTTGGGGAGGGGGGCAGAAGGTCAGGGGCATTAGGGCAGGAGTATGATCAAAGAGAAAGCAGAGGGAGGCCATGGAGATGGGAGAGGTGAGTTTTGACCCTAAAGGTTTAAGACATTTGTTTAAACTAATGCGGAGGTGTCACGTTAACAGCCCCAGGAGATGCCAGGCAGAGAGCCAGCAGTGCCAGGGAGTAGTCATGGACTTATTTTCTCAAGTGGATCACCCACCTCAGAAAAAAGCTTGTTTGTAAAACTGTCAGGTCTTCTCACTGGCTAATCTTTGGATACTGACAGATGGTACTAGAGCTTTATTCTGTGTCCTTAAGTCCTGTCCATAAGGAAACTGGCCAGTTCCAGGGGCCTGAAGGAGGCACCCTGAATCCCAACTCACCCTAGGGTATTTGGCAAAATGCAATATATGCTGGGGCCCACGTACCATATAATATTTTTTGCTGTGAAAGGATGGAAGCTTTGAAGTTTAACTTTCAAGCCACACTCGTCCCTGTGAATCCACATTATGAATGAGGTGGTGTACTCTTGTCCTTCCGTTCCATTATCTGGACACATGCTGTTTCCTCTCCTGATGTTACAGCCTGTCATCTTGTCTGCTCCCTGTTCTCCCTCTACCCCAGACCAGGGAGAGGGACCCGAAAAAGCAGCATTTGAATTGGTTTTGAAGAACAAACAGGATTTAGAGATCTGGAATTAGGTGTGGGAAGAAGCTATTTTTAACCAAGGCAGTCCTGAGGTGTCAAAAGCTCAGAGGGAAGAGAAAGCGTGGCCTTTTGGAGAAGCAAGATGAGGAGAGGAGAGAGAGTGCAGGGCTGTGGGAGTGGGCGGGCTGCTGTCCCCAGGGCGTCCTGGGGTCACGGGCCAGCAGGCCTTCGCGGTTGGACCAGGCTGGAGAGCAGGCAGGTGTGGCTGGCCCAGGTCTGAAGAGTCCCCTCCCTCCCGCGGTGAGAGGTGGCTGCTGAGGCTGAGCACCAAGCTTTACAAGAGGTGGCAGAGGTGGCCGGCGGGCGGGAGGTGTGCCTGGGCCACCTGGGCCCCA
>NW_007748750.1:8499-9312 GCF_000696425.1 Galeopterus variegatus
GGAAGGTTTTCCCTGCAGGATTCAGAGGGAGCATGGCCCTGATGCCACCTTGATTTCAGACATCTAGCACCCAGAACTGAGAGAGAATGCATTTGTTTTGTTTTAACCCATCCAGTTTGTGGTACTTAGTTATGGTAGCTCTAGCAAACTAATGCAACAGGATATTGTCATTCCTGTTTTCTTACTGTTGATTAGAGTAACACATGGGTGTGATGGTAGAATTTATAACAGTCAATTTTTGAACATGTAACATATGCCAAGAATTGCCCTGAGAACATGTATTAATTTATTTAACCCTTGAACAACGCTCTGAGATGGGCAATTATTATCCCAGGTTTACAGATAAGGACACTGATGCTCAGATAGATGAAATAATTTTCCCANCCCCCACTCCCCCCCTTATACGAGACCACAAGTGGCCATCCCGGGACTGTGCGGGAGCACACACGGCCACATGTGCACAGCCATCAGTCGCTCACCCGGCTCTGCAGAGTGGTGGTGGTGGGTACCCTGCGACCCAGGTGGCCTGGGCCTTCCACTCCCCCCCTTATACTAGACCACAAGTGGCCATCCCGGGACCGTGCGGGAGCACACACGGCCACGTGTGCACAGCCATCAGTCGCTCGCCTGCTCTGCAGAGCAGGGCGCTGTCCTTTGTCTCCTTGACTGCTTTGTTCCCTGTGTGGATCCGTCTCGCTGATGTACCATGGCTGGAGGCCCAGGGCGGGGTGGGAGCCGAGACGCTGGCCGCCAGCTCCCAGGAGAGGTGCTACTGCCTCTGCTGCCACCTCTGCCTCCCATCAGGCCCGTGGG
>NW_007748750.1:11357-11599 GCF_000696425.1 Galeopterus variegatus
TCAGATAGATGAAATAATTTTCCCAGGGTCACAGTTGGTAAGTTGGTGAGAGTGAGGTTTTGAAACCAGGCAGTATAGATCAGTCTACACTCACAATCACAACACAGATCTGTCCGTTTTCTTAAACATTTTTATCCTCTTTTCTATCTTGAAATATACAACACAATATTGTTAGCTATTGTCACCCTAGGGCACCAGGACTTATTCTTCGTATCTAACTGTAGCTTTGCAACTGGTCCACC
>NW_007748751.1:0-845 GCF_000696425.1 Galeopterus variegatus
AGGCCTCACATCCACCACCCGACTCCACTCCCGGCCCAGCTGAGTGTGCACGGAGCAGGGACACATGCAGCAGGAGAGGAGGAAGCTCCACAGAGCTCCACAGCCCAGCCAAGTGCAAGTGGACCAGGGAGATGTCCAGCAGAGGAGGGGGAAGCTCCACACAGACCACATGCCCTGCAGTGACTGCACATACCCCAGCAGCCTGGCTGAGTGCATGCTGACCAGATAGGTGGCTCCACAGAGAGGCCCAAGACCCAAGGCAACCATGCACACAAGGCACTACTGGTCAACAGAGCAGACATTGAGGTAGCCATACCAAATTGGAACCCTAGCAACATCCTAGCCAGACAATCATGTTAAACCAGTAGACTGTGACACCAGAGTGTTAATACTAAGGAAACTGAATGAGATACAAGAAAACTTAGCTAGACAATATGATGAAATGAGGAAAAGTATACAGGACCTGAAAGAAGAAATGTACAAGGAAATCAATGCCCTGAAAAACAATGTAGCAGAGCTTGCTGAGCTGAACAACTCACTCAAGGAAATAAAAAACACAACAGAGTGTTCAACCAGCACACTTGCAGAAGTAGAAGGGAGAACTTCTGACCTTGAAGATGGGCTGTTTGAAATAACACAGGTAGACCAAAAAAAGAAATAAGAATGAAAAAAGAAATAAGAATTAAAAACATTGAAGAAAACCTACGAGAGGTATCAGACAACCTTAAGCACTCAAATATCCGAGTCATGGGTATTCAAGAAGAGGAGGAAAAAAGTGATTGCTTTGAAAACATATACAACAAAATAGTGGCAGAAAACTTCCCAGGTGTAGGAAAAGACACAGA
>NW_007748751.1:5392-11599 GCF_000696425.1 Galeopterus variegatus
ATTCAGCAACACATTCTTAAACAATCAATGGGTCAAAAAATAAAAATAAAAATCCAATATAGTAAAATTGTGAAATACAGTGAAGCAATGCTCATAGAAAATTTATCACCATAAATGCCAACATTTTTAAAATGAAACATCTCTAATTAATAACCTATTTGTACCTTAATAAAAGTAGTACAAAAAAGAGGAAACTAAATCCTAAGGTAGCAGAAGAAAGGAGATAATAAAGATTGGAGCAAGGATAAGCCAAACAGTAGAAAACCACCGGAAAAAATCAATAAACAAAAAGTTCTCTGAAAGAGTAACAAAATTGACAAACCTTTAACTAATTAAGAAAAAAAAAAGACTAGTTAACAAAAAAAAAGAGAGAACTCAAATTACTAAAATCATGAATGAATTTGGAGACATTATAATTTACCATGAAAAACCAATAAGAATGATAAAAGAATACTATGAACCATTGAGTGCCAGAAATGTAGGTAACCTAGATGAAATGAACAAATTCCTAGGGACATAAAGTACCAAACTGATTTAGGAAAAAATAAAAAAGTTCAATAGACCAATGACAAGTAAAGAGATTGAATCAGTAATGGAGAACCTCCAACAAGAAAAATACCAGAACCAGAATACTTTACTGGGAAATTCTACTAAACATTGAAAGAGAAACGTACTGTTAATCCTTCCCACACTCTCAAAAATATAGAGAAAGGGAATAATACCTAACTCACTCTATGAAGTCAGTATTACCTGATTCCAAGGCCAGACAAAAACATCTCAAGAAAATAAAAGTACACACCAATATCCTTTAAGAATATAGATGCAAAACACCTCAAGAAAATATTAATGCTGGAAGAATGGTTTGGTATGTAAAAATCAATCAATGTAGTAAACCACACATTAATGGAATGATAAAAAATCCACATGGTCATCTCAGTTAATGCTTTAAAAGCATTTGACAAAATCCCAAACCCTCGAATGATAAATACACTCAGTAAACTAGGAATAGCGAAGAACACTCTCAACATGATAAAAGACATTTATGAAAAACCCACAGGTAACATTATTCTAAACGATGAAAGACCAAAATCTTTCTCCCTAAAATTAGGCATGAGAAAAGGATGTCATTTTTGTTACTTCTATTCAACATGCATGAGTAGTTTTAGCCATAGCACCTAATCAAGAAAGTCAACATGCATGAGTAATTTTAGCTATAGCACCTAATCAAGAAAATAAATACATCAAAATTGGAAAGGAAGAACTAAATCTATCTCTACTTGCAAATGGCATGATGTTATATCTACAAAGTCTTAAAGACTGACACATTTTTAAAACTGTTAGAACTAATAAATGAATCCAGGGAAGTTGCAGGATACAGGATAAACACAGAAAATCAATGTATAATTCTATATACTTGCAATGAAGAATGCAAAAAGAAAATTAACAAAATTGAATTTGCAATGGCATTAAAAATTAGGAATAAATTCAACCAAGGAGGTGAAAGACTTATACACTGAAAACTAGAAAACATTGCTGTCATACAGGAAAAAAACTAATAAAGAGAAATATCCTATGTTCCTGCATTGGAATACTTAATATTATAAAAATGTCAGCACTCCCCAATGCATCTGCAGGTTCAATTTAATCCCCATCAAAATCTAATCAAGGCATCTACAGGTTCAATTTAATCCCCATCAAAATCTAAATGGTGTTTTGTTTGTTTGTTTGCTGGCTTGCTTTTTTGCATAAATGGATATGCTGACCCTAAAATTCCTGTAGAATTGCAAAGACTTAAAAAATGGACAAAGGACCTGAATAAACATTTCTCAAAAGAAGGAGCACAAATGGTCAACAGGAACATGAAAAGACAGTTTTTTCATTAGTCATTAAGGAAATGCAAATCAAAACCACAATGAGACATTACTTCTCATGCACTAGAATTTTCATAATCAGAGAGACAAAAAATAATGGCAAGTATGGGGAGACATTGGAACCCCTCGTACATTGCTGATGGGAATATAAGATAGTTTAGCCCCTATGGAAAACAGTGTAGTGGTTCCTCAATAAGATTACCATAACATTACTGCATGACCCAAGATTTTTACTCCTAGGCTTATACTCAAAAGAATGGAAAACAGGTGTATAATAATACTAAAAATACAGAATAGGAAAATGCACAGACAAAAAATGGATTCATGGTTTCCACGGGCTTCAGAGGTGGGAGATGGGTGTGGAGTTTTTACATGGAGTAATAAAAATTTTCTGAAACTAGATAGTGGTGATGGTCACTTAATATGCATTGCTACCATTGCAGACTTTAAAATGGTTTCATTATTGAAATTTACGTTATGTGTCTTTAAGCACAATTTCAAAAATTAGAGAAAAAATGGAATTTAATTCAAATTAGTGACAAACTCTCACTCTTGAGAATGTTCCAACATTTCAAATGGAAACCACAGGAGCAAAGGAGTATATTTTGGATAGGTAAAAGACAGTAACCCATGTCTTTCAAAAGATACAAATTAAAATGCCACTTAGAACGAAAAGTATAAGAAAGATATTTTCAAAGCTACTGGAGGCTTCCAGTTAAGATGGCAGAATAGATGGTTTCCAGCATGACTCTCTCCCACAAAGCAACCAATTTACAACTATAGAAAAGCAATGGGAGTGAAGTCTGGGGTCACTGGAGCTCAGGGGAAGAGGAGCAGAGGCCTGTAGTGTTCATGAAGGCAGCAGAAGCCATGATGAGAGAAAGAAAGGATCACTGCCACCATTTCAAATCCCGGCTTCTTCAAGTCTGGGACTGGTGAGCACACAGAGCCAGAGCTGGCAAATGCCACAGCTCTGCCCATCATATGAAGTTGCTTGGAGGTGGCAGGGGAGAAAATGGCTTTGGAGGCCCCCAGGCCAGGAAGACCACTAACAGGGTTCCTGTGGACACAAATAGGAGCAAAAGGCCACAGACAACTGAAAAAAAAAAGCCACTCAGAGGCCAGTGAGTCATCACAAGGAACCAGGGCATGATCTGTCCCATGGGAAGTGTGTAGAAGGCAGGCAGTGAAGGACACAGGCCCACCAGCAGAATGGGGCACAGCATGCACAGCTGATCTGCTTTCCAATTAGTACAAGACCACTCAGTGGAGACTGGTCCGGAATATAAAACTGCAGGGGGTGCAGTTTGCTGAAAAGACTCAGGCCCAGACCAGAGTTTCCACACAACCCAGGTGTACCAGACCTCACAAGACCCAGAAATGCTTACAAGGTCAACTATTAAAACCTGAGCTGAGCAAAAAGCCTTTCCCAGGGAATCAGCCGCAAGGCAGCAATTTAGCTCAACCACAGGGCTCAAGTGCTGGTTCCCACAGGACATTCCCCCATTTTAGAAGCAAGCAAAGGACGACAAATTAGTTCCAGTGCGGAGTTTAAGTTGTGGGAACAGTGAATAATCCATCACAGAACTGGACTAAAAAACAAAATACCCACAGACCAGAGTCAAAGTGTGATATTAACTAGTAAAGCTCTATCACCACCAAAAAACACCTATAAACCTAGAACGACCGGGAGACCCCCGGGCTTGTAAGCCATGGAGTGCAGAGGGCCATGGGCCTCAGCCATGCCCCCCAGATGACCACACCCACCACAGCAATGACCACCAGAGCATCACAAGGAGCACCCTGGGATCCCGAGTCAGGGTGGTGTGGGGTCAAGGGCCTCAGCCACACACCTCCAACATCCACACCCAGCCTAGCAATGACCACCAAGCCACCACCAGAAACACCCTGAACTCCCGAGTTGGGGTTGTGGGGGACTGGGGCTTTAGCCACACTACCTTGACATCTGCATCCAGCCCAGCAATGACCAAGCGACTGCTGGAAGACCCTGGTCTCCCCTGCCAGAATAAGAGGGTGCCATGGGCCTTGAGTATGCCCCCACTACTTCCTCCTCTTTCCACCCTATTTATCTCCTCTTCCACTCTGTCACCTCTCCCCAACTACTCCACAACATCTTACAATGTACAAAATAATAAGTAAATTTTTTTAAAAACTAATGATATTAACAATAATAAATAAAACAAGCTACTCGTTGTTTTAAGATATCATCACCACTCCAACCAATTCTTGAATAACGTGGTATGGGTCCGTCCCTACCTTCCCTATAATTTGATGTAA
This sequence comes from Galeopterus variegatus, assembly GCF_000696425.1. NCBI lineage: Eukaryota > Metazoa > Chordata > Mammalia > Dermoptera > Cynocephalidae > Galeopterus > Galeopterus variegatus. The sequence goes on from NW_007748751.1 coordinate 9,562, forward strand.
TTAAGGCACTCTAGCTCAGAATCAAGGGAAGCACAATCACTGTAATGGGCATGATGCTAGAACTCTGTAACTCTCAATTAAGTTGATGGACTTTTAATTTTATTTATTCTTTGTTTGGGTTTTTCTGCTTTTCTTTGGTTTTTTTGCAAATGTGTTGCCTGGATTTCAGTGTTCTGTGAGTTCTTTCGACTTTGGCCTCTGGTTTTCCTGTCCCTTTGAGTTTTTTAAAATAAACTTTTTAAAGAACAACAACAACAAAAGATATTTTCACTCCCACACACACACACCTGCACACACAAATAAAAATATCTTTCTAGTCACCAAAAAATAAAATTATAAAGAATTATTTTCAGACCAAAGCAAAAGCAACCCCTGATGAATGATGTCTTAAGTTGCATTATTAATAAGCAGCCCCTACAATGAGGTTGTCAAAAACCTTTCCACAAGCAAACTCTACACCCAGGGAAAATTGTGGTGAACTCTATCAAATAATGAAGGTATGGGTCACTGGTTCCACATTTGAGCAGATTTCTATAAGAGTTAAAAATAGTGAAAATTCTACAACTCACCGTATTTCATTAATATAACTTTTAAATAAAACTCAACGATGATACTGAAAAGAGGAAAAGTCATAATAATATGCATGAAGATATAATTTTCAAGAAAATATAGATTAATTTAACAACTTATAAAAATGATAACCTCCATGAAAAAATTATGCCTATCCCAAGAAAAGAGCTTTACCTTAATATTAAAAAAGAAATTAGTCAATAAAATTAACTATGTTCAGACATTTAAAAAGTATGATTATCAATATGTGTATCAAAATTCTTCATAAAATTAAAATCTATTCAAATTTAAATAACTTATAGAAAAGTAAGAATAATTTAAACAATTTGTAGAAAAGTAGCACATGCTAAACTAGTAAGAGTCACCATAACTGACTGGGAAAATCGCATCAGTCTGGTTAAGGCACATAAAATGGGGCCAAGAAGCCTCCTCAGCTTGAGAAACCGGGGGTGGGGGTGGGGAAGAAGATATAACAACTATACTTTAATGAAGTTGTTACAACAAGCAAACGGAAAGGACATTCTTGGGGGGGAGGGGAGAGAGGGAGGAGGGAGGGAGGTGTCGGTGATGGGCCATAATAATCATATACAGTGTATATTGACAAAATAAAAATTTAACAAAAGTAAATAAATAAATAAATAAAAATAAAATAAAAAATAAAATAAAAAATGTGCTTTCATCCTCAAAAAAAAAAAAAAGTAAGAATAATTTAAACAACTTGTAGAAAAGTAGCACATGCTAAACTAGTAAGAGTCATCATAACTGACTGGGAAAATCGCATCAGTCTGGTTAAGGCACATAAAATGGAGCCAAGAAGCCTCCTCAGCTTGAGCTGCAGGCACATCTTGGCTACGAACACTGAACTTTTGCTGAGCTTTTCCACTCAGCCACATTACCTGTGCATTTGGCCAAGCTTCTGCCAATCACAGGGTGCGAACTGATCACACCACAACCAAATAAGGCAAACGCTGAGCTGTCACCAATCAGGTTCTTTCTGTATGTCACTCCCTGTGCTCAGTGTTGTGAGGGAGAATATTCTAAAGCATTTTTGTCTGACTGCTGCCACTTATAGAGTCATTTACTGAGCTCTCAGATAAACTTTCTTTATATCTCAATCACGTGGTCATTTACTTTGGTTGACGTGACCCTTGGCCCATAATTATCATGCACACTGGTTAGACACTGTGCGCTCTCCCTTTGTTCATGGGGAAAGGACAGGGTGACTATTTCCTCTACGTCCACATGTGCTGGTCCACAAAACATGGCAGGGAAAATGACTAGTGCAAGTTTTGAAAAGAAAAAAAATGCACCTTTCCCATAAGATGATGTTTTATAAGTGTAAACTCTAGAAAACCTAGAGATGAAAATTTGGAAACAAGTGTAGTAAGGTAAATGGATAAAGATATAAATGCACAATAATTATTTGTATTTAAATATATTAAATCAAACTTTATTTCCACAAAGTAAA
>NW_007748752.1:0-429 GCF_000696425.1 Galeopterus variegatus
TGAGTGCAGAAGATTCCAATCTCTGCATGGCCGATCCTTGCTCTCTCAGGGAGAGTCAAAGTGCAGTGAAAAACAAATGACTAATTAGGAGGAAATTACTCTTTGTCAGGCAGAGGAATAAAAATGGGGGGAATGTGGTTCATAGCATTTTCACGGGGAGTAACAACAATGGCAGCTAACGTTTCCAGAGCCCTTACTACATACCAGGTGCTGTGATGCACTCTTTGCATACATGATTTCAGTAAGTCTTGATAAGAGTCTGTATGGGCCAGGCTATGCTGCAGTAATGAACAACTTCCAAATAAACATAGGCTAATTTCTTGTTCATGCTGCCTGTCCATCACGGGTCAATGGTGGTCTCTGGCTCCTCATCTTTCTCACTCCAAGACCCAGACTGGTGGAGAAACCCCATCAGGAGGTTAGCAGTTA
>NW_007748752.1:5456-10912 GCF_000696425.1 Galeopterus variegatus
GCAGCACTCTTCACAATAGCCAAGAGCTGGAATCAGCCCAAATGTCCATCATCAGATGAGTGGATACAGAAAATGTGGTATATCTACACAATGGAATACTACTCAGCTATAAAAACGAATGAAATACTGCCATTTGCAACAACATGGATGGACCTTGAAAGAATAATATTAAGTGAAACGAGTCAGGCAGTGAAATGGTAAATTGTTGAGAGATCCCAGCCCAGGCTCCTGCTTCAACAGTGCTCATTTTCAATCATGGGCACCCTTCAATCAAGTCCTGGACCCTTCCTGGGTACACTCAAATGAGGGGCTCTGACCGCTGTCCATGGATGCTGGTAGTTTAAGGTTAAGTGACAGCCCAGGCAGCCACCCTCAGCTCTTCTGATGAGGAGACAACAAAAAGGGACACAGATCCTTGGTTCCAACTCTGCTAGATAAATTCTTTCTGCACATCATCATGAGACAGGGGAAACCGCTCCAGGGTTTGGCGTTCATCTGCACGACTGATTCCTTTTCCTAAGGAACACAGAGATTTGGAAGGTGAACCATGTGATCAGAGCCTTCTTTTTCCTACTGTTGAAGGCAGTGGTGTGCTGTGCTGGGATATGTTTAATAACCAGTTATCTGGAGGAGGGGGAGTCTTGATTTGTAGCTTTTGCCAATTTCTAAAATGTAAATGCTCCCACCCCAGCTGATTTCCAGCTAACAACATGAAGTCACCGAGCACATAATTAGAAAGAGACGTGCACACTCAGCTCTTATAGCACAAGCAACTCCAGTACTCTACTAGTTAAAGGGTAGGTAGATGTCCCAGAGTCATCCCTGCTGGGTCTGCTATCATCCTATCGCTAGGGTAGCTCAAGCCCTGGAGCCACCCCTCCTTAAAGTGGATCTTGCCTCTTCTCTGAGACTGGATGGAAATTCCCGCAGTTTTGCAGAACAAGCAGAAAAGGCGAGACCTGCCCTACTTTGATCTTCCATAGGTTGGGTCTCTTTGGCCCCCAAGCTTCTGGCTGCATAGTAAAAAAATTCAGTCAAATTGGTCAATTGGTGTTGATGTTCCAGAAAAATGAAGGTAAATGTAGGTATCTGCACATGGTCTCATCTAATGGCTCACAACAGAGAAGCCACTGGAACATCATGTGACTTGTGTGTGGTGGGGCTGAGAATTGACCTCGTGCTTGCCTTGCTCCAAAGCCCATGCTTTTGTCTTCTACTGTGTCCCAGCCAATCCCAGAAGAGCCTCGTCCAAGGACGCTTGGGAGGTTACAGATGGGAGGCAAGGTTGGTGCGATTCCTCATGGGAGCTGAGACAGAAGGACAGCAGGAAAGGAGGCAGAAAACAGGCAAAGGGATTCAAAAAGAGGGGTGAGCAATAAAATGCATGTACATCCTTCTCATTGAAGCTGGTCACAAGCATGGGGACAGGGTGGCTGATGGAGACAGAACCAAGGCCAGATATCTCTTCCATGGACAGCTGCCTGTGTCCTGAGACAGCCATTCCAGGAGTTGGGGACCTCTTCCCTACCATATCTGAAAGACACCTCCACCCCCTGCCACCCACTGCTCCATGTTCTGCCCTCTGTTTCCACCCAGAAAACACTGCCCATTCCCCAAAACTCTCCCCCATGAATAGCAACCCTTCACATGCCATAATATGGCAGTTCAACATTCCATGGTCTCCTCTTCTCCAGGCTAAGACCCTTCCCTTTCCAGCTGTTCCACGTGTGAAACAACATCATCACCGACACCTGCTTCTGAAATCTCTCCTGAATGTCTCTTTTAAAATGCAAGATGAGAACTGGGTACCTGGTATGTTGGTGTGGCTCTGATCTGTAGCACTCATCCCAGGAGAAATTTGGGGTTGATCTGGATGATTATTTGATTGCTATCTGAAGTCTCCTTAGCTGGATGCATCCCAAAGGCAGAAACCGTGGTTGGTTTCATCCCCCAGCATAAACTACCTCCTGACATGTCATGGTAAATCTTATCAAGCATTAGCTAGATGTGGTCAAGTGGATGACCTGATCAACTTCGCGGTCAGTGCTTTAGACTATCTTCTCTTCTAGAAGATTCTTCAGCAAGGAGTGTTCTGAAAACACTTGTGTCCTATGAGAGAAACTTCTCTGTCTGTCCCAAAGGTTCCTGTTAAGTCACTATTAGCAAACACCTCTGTAGAAGCTACTGGGATTGATACCACCATCATGTCCTGAGACCTCATGCGAAGATTTAGCCATGTGCCCTTTGGGGTACACGGCAACAAGATGACCTGGTTTAGGAAAGAACATGATGGCATAAAACGGCCTCCTGATCTCTCATGACATAGCAGTCAAGATACTGCAGGCTGCAGTCGAGATCATTAGGGACCATCTTGGAGGCAGGCCACCACATACTCAAAACAAATATTTAATTTTATACCTTTAAAAAAGAAAAACAAAAAACAGCCTCCTGTCTCTCCATTTCCAGAGTGATGTGAGGGTGTGTGCATGGGATGACGTATGGAGGGAGAAGGACTGGGGACCTGGGGGTGCATGACAGTCCCAAACTCGGGCCAGGCTCTGAATGTGCACGGTTCCCTGTCACTGCTGGCTCCAGGGCCACCCAGGAGTCTGGGCCCTGGCTCCTTCCTCGCCTCGATCCTGCCTTATGCAGGTCTCCCTGAACATGTGCATTTTGAAAGGAGCCTTCAGCCCTTTCAGCGCTCTCCATCTGTGGCCTCCTGGGCAGCTGGAGTGGCCTGTACTGAAGTGCATCAGGGCACCAAGCACTCCTGCAGGGAAGATCCCCTCACATCACAGTGGCCTCTGGGTCAGCCACTTGGCCCACCTGGATTTTGGACCCCCCAGAAACGGGCTCCAGAGAGAGAATCTGAGAGGATCAGAGGGCAGACAGGGGCTTCATAATCGGAGAGGCATTCTTGTTTCAGAACGAAGTCAACAACACACTTCAAATCTGGTGCTCTTCATCAGAAGCGCAGCTGCACTGAGCCTCTTCCTGAGTGGCAGGCGTGTGCAAAGCCTCTCTCTTCAGTATCTCCTTTAATCCTCCCACTGAGGTTCAGTGACTCGTCCATGGTTCATGAGCTGCAGCCGAGGCGGGATTCAACACTCCCTCACGTGACCCTGGCGCTACTCTCTCTACCCCGCCTGCAGAGACATCTGTCCTGGCTGGGATCTCTGAGTTGGGTGGGATCATGTAGCCCTGCAGGGCTGCCTTCTTCCAATGAACGTCATCAAAATTAAAAATAATCACAGCTTGGGGATCAGTGAGCCGGGGAGGTCAAGGATCGAACTATCTGTCATGTTCTCACCACTTGAAGGTCAGATTGAGGTGCCTGGGCCACGGGCCTGTGGGAACACACTGCAGCCTGTTGGGGGTGGATGAGCACACAGACAGCCCCCCAGCCCCAGGCCTTGGTGGGCAGGCGGGCTCTGCCTCCTCTGGAAGCCCCAGCTCTCAGCATGTCACAGGTGTTGGAAAAGCAAACAGTCGGGCTGGTGTGGAAAAGCTCCTGGTTCTGCTGCCCCTTCCTCTGCAGGCAGCTGTGCCCAGGAACAGCTGCCTCGAGCTCCTCTCTATATCCACGGGGTGCTGCTGGTGGCAGTGCGACGCTGTCCACAAGCTGGCCATCTGAGCACCTTCACGGGGTGTGCAAAAGCCATGCTGGTTGTTCTGTACTTGGACAAGAGTCCTGCTCGGCAGCCCCCGCCCAGAGCAGCTTGGCTGAGTTCCGCAGAGCACTGCAACAGGGGAGCATCACCTTTCTGTATACAGACCTGCATGACCCCCGCCATCAGATGCTGGCGGGGAAAAGAAAGAGCCCCTTCCCTGCCTGTGCCCTGCACCATGTCTGAGAGGGAGACCGGCCTGTCATTCCCTCATCCAACTGCTCTTCCCTGAGCAGTTGCCTGTGCAGTGCCTGGCCCCGGCGAGCTGCTGGGGATTCAAGGGTGAGGAAGACAGACGTGGCCCTGACCCTCGTGCAGCTCAGAGGCAGAGACACATTCATTAGGAAAATCACTCCAGTAACTGTGAACTTTCCCGGATGCCCACTGCAAGGAAGGACTGACCCAGCAGGGCAGACATCGCCATCAGAACAGGAGACACAGTGCCCAGAAAACTTTCAGGGCTCCACGGAGTTGTTTTGGTTTCAATTTATTTTAAAATCAAAAGAAAAAATGAACATAATAATAATGCATGGGTAAGGAACTCAGCCTGGACTACATTCGCCTTTGTACCATTTGTCAAATATAATTTTAATAGTTTTTAATGGGGGAAGAGACCCACAAATGCAAGACTGCCTGGGGCCCGAGCAACCATAATGAGTCCTCAGATACAGGTGCTGTCAGGACATTTATGAGGATGCACTGAAATGTAGTAGTTTCACTGAGAGCCGACAGGAAGCAGGAGTTACCAGAAGGGGGAGAGGAATGTTCCAGGCCACAGGAAGAGCATGTACAAAGGTCCTGTGGGGTGAGGATGAAAAGTGGGTTTAGGGAACTAAAAACTGCTGCAGAAAGCAAGAGGGTGCACAGTGTGAGTCAGGGCTACTGAAGTAGGCAGAGGCCTTGGTACTTAATGTCAGAGCTGTGGAAACTCAGGAGTACTTAACACCAGAACTCAGGAGTGGTTGTGGTGGTAGCTGCAGAGAGGAGACCGAATTACGGGACATCAGGAGTGGAAACAGGGTGAGTGGTGAGGAGTGTACTGCAATGGTCCAGGCAAGAGGCGGTGGTGGCTTAGACTAGGATGGTAGTGATAGAGTTGGAGAGAAGGGCAAATATGGGAGATATTTAGGAGGTAAAAAGCTTAGGATTGGTGGTGATTGTCTGTATTAAAGAACAGAAAAGGAGGGGTCACAAATGGCCCCCAGAGGTCACCTGACATAGGTGGCTCGTGGAGCTGACTTCCAGCAATTTTCTCCTCACTTATTTGGAGTTCATATAAGTCCGATTCAGAAAGGGCCTCACCTCCCTTTGGGAATACTGACCCAGTGACTGGATGCTCAAGACCTAGGGCCCTACCATGGTTCCCAGCCCCACACACCATCCCAGAGCCACTTTGCTGGTGGAAGCTGGGAGAGGTGACATAGTCCTAGCTCTCCTGACAAAATATAAAAGTTTGGCACAGATTCCCACAGGGGAATTTTTCTTTGGCAACATATTTCCAATCTCTCTGGTACTAAAAACAACTTCAGTTCAGATTAAGACAAATCATACTTGAGTCCCTCTTGTGTGCTTTTCTCATTTAATTATCAACACCAGGGAGATAAGATTTACCCCACAGAGGAAGAGGCTAAGGTTCGGGGAGGTCCGCGTGGCAGACCCGGGACCCCAACTCACGTCCTCCAGCACCAAATTCCAGGCTCCTGTCCTCACTGTCGTGCCTCAGTGTCAGAATTCGACAGCTGGGGAAGGACCTTCGAGCCACCTCTCTTTAACTAGGACTCCACTGGA
>NW_007748752.1:11113-11598 GCF_000696425.1 Galeopterus variegatus
TATTTTACATTGGGAGGCTTATGTCCATTCCAAGAAATTAGGAGGCCAGAAGGAAAGAAGATGGTTGAACATGTCCCCTCCTCCTGCCTCTGGAAACCCAGACCCCAGCCTGAGCTATGCCTTAGCTGGGGTCCTCTCCTCCTTTGCACTGTGGATCCAACACTCTGTCCACCAACTTCAGCCTGAAAGCTGATTCTATTTTAAGAATGTGGGGTGAGTTTTCCAGGAGGAAAAGTTGTGAAATATTGATGGAAATAGATCTGAACTCTGCCAACACTTTCAGGAACGTTAATAAGGATCCTTCCAGAAGATAGACTTTGGATTAATTGCCTTAAAGTAAAGATTATGTTCGTGCTGTTGAGATGGTTGAGGGGGAAAAGTCAATCTTATCAAGGAAGGAGAAATGTTTTCTGTTTGAGCCGACTTTGGTTTCAAAATGTTAGGAAACAACTTCTGACTGTTTCCCAAACAGTTTTTTTTTTTTT
>NW_007748753.1:0-11596 GCF_000696425.1 Galeopterus variegatus
TACTCTGAGTCGAACGAAATATGTATGTGGACCCAGATTTGGCCCAAAGTTACCAGTTAGATATCTTGTATATACTTCTGACTCCTTGTTTTTGCAAAAAGAAACTGAGAATCTGTCAAGTGATGCTCAAGTGACAGTCATGGACAGAGAGCTGGCATTTACACCCACACCAGTTAGAAAGCTAAGGGGAAGCTCGACTGTGAGATAAGACAAGAAAACCATATCCTGCTAAAATGAACAATGAGATCGCTCAGCTTTTGCCTCACCATAATGATTCATTCTGAGTGGTAACCCCTACCTACCTCCACCATCAGAATAACTGATCTTAGCTCATTTTCCACAAAAGGACAGATTTCAAACTCTGTCCATTTTTCTCAGAGGAAAGTATTTTGGGGTAATGATCCTAGAAGCAAATAAGTGCTAAAAGTCAATGCATATTTTAAAATGAAAAAATGGGGAATGAGTCAGATCCACACACATACGGACATGGATACACACACACATGCTTGAAGATGGTGGTTTAAGAGTGGGAGTGCTGGCTTTGGAGGAATTAGTCCCACATCTATTGAAAGCTCTCTGTTGATGAGAAAATTACTCTCCAAGGTTACTGTTTAAGGGCCAGGTTTTTGGGATTTTTTTTTTCCTCCCATGTTAGGGTTGACCCATGGACCAACCTGTTTTTATCAATAAAATTCATTGGAACACAGCTGTGCCCATTTATTTATGCATTATCTATGGCTGCTTTTGTGCTATGACAGCAGAGTTGAGTAGTTATGACAGAAATTGTGTGACCTGCAAAGTCTAAAATATTTACTAGGTGGTCCTCTGCAGAGCAGATTTGCAGACCACTGACAGAGGTTATGGAACAATTGTGCACCCCCTGACACACTGTAGGGCACAATTAATGTTTTGTGAAGAAAAGACTAGGAAAATGATACTGGGTTTCAGAAGTCAAAAACTCAAATGATTAGACAAGAAAAAATAAATACAGCAGGCCAGGGAAAACTATTGTGAATTAGAGTGCTCTTTCTCCATCTCAAGGTGACAACATCCTCTCAGCCCCAGGACTGTCACCTGGCATGAATGCAGGTCCAGTATTACCAAGTCCTTGAATATATGAACATGTATAAATCCATATTTTTATGTAAAATCTCCTTTTTTTTAATGCTGGCAACTATGTTTAAAAATAAACACTCTGTAGGTACCCTCAAGGGGCCATGTTTTGGGTCAGCAGGGGGTGTTCTCACCTTTCTCATTTCTGACCAGGCTGCAGAAAAATGGATTGTTAGGGAACAGAGATTTCATGACAGAGCAGTAATAAGAAGGAATCTGATGGCCAAGGGCTCATTACCAGCTCTGCTTTAAATGCCAGCACCTTCTGTGTCTGCCTTCAAACAACACCAAACACCTAAATCACTGTAGTAAACACAGATAGAAAGAGACAGAAAGGTTAGAAGTATACTCATAATCATTGCTTTTTTCCCCCTCCTAAACACATTTGAGAGCAATATTGTTTCGTAAAAACAATATGACCCCATTTCCAAAGCAATATTCATGCTAAACTAGTCAGCTGTTAAATATACCCAGCAGTTTGCATTATGATGAAGCTAAGCCAGAATTTCAATTATTTTCTGGACACATTTAAAATTATAATACTTTACTGGGTTAGTGTTATAGTTCATCCAAATTACTCACCAACTATCATATCAATCTCGTGCAACTGCTAATGCCTTACAGATGCGTGAAGTTAGGCGAAACAAGAGACTGACCAAGGTAATGACCTTCATGCTGGCGTTATTTTTTAAGGGGTATATGTCCCTAAGTATATGGATGGCTAATGGCCAAAAGTTAACTTTTGCTGCCCATAAAATTTAGGCTGAAAAAAAAAAATAAGAAAACGATATGAACCTGAACCACTCTTTTTCCCATGTCCAGGAAAATATAAAAGTGGTTTTGTGCAAAAATTATCAGCAGTCCAACTCAATCTCACTACCCCACAAATTTTACCTCTTCTGATAAACGACTTTTTAGAAGTCAGTGTCTACGCACCCAAAGTTGGCATTACTATTTTCTCCTTTCTTTGTGACATTCTTTTCAGCAACCCTTGAAAACCACAACATTCTTGCCTCTCTGCGGACACTTGGCTTTTAGTGGCACATCTTGTTCCGGACCAGTGGTGCAAGCCAAATTCATCAAGAACAGGTCCAGTTAGTCAGTGGAGATTTATGAACATTACCACCAGCAGTTGCTTGAAATATGGATCTTCCTGAAGAAGGGTACCACTCTGAGCCCCTTTATAGTCAACAGGACCTTTTCATCCCAAAGTCTGAAATACCACATGCAAAATGTGTCAGGGTTAATTTACGACTTCCTGTCCAAAGGGTCTGTCATCTGGCCCTGCGATCTGAGGGACACCGCATCACTTATAAAGCAGGAACCATGGGGGGCTGTTTGGGGCTCACTCTGAATGCTAACTAATGATGAAATGAGGTTAGCCAAATGCCGAGAATCAGCAAGGATGTCTGGAGATTGAACATGAGACTTAGTCACATGCAAACTTATAGAAAAAGGTGTGATCCAATCAAATAAGTACATTAGAAGACTATTTTTTAAAGATTTCTAACTTATTCAGGTTGTCCTTTCGTTGACAAAATGAAGTACAGGAAAATAAGAGACATCAGTTTTTGAAAAATGTTTTAGCCTTAATACCTAGTTACACTGTCCAACAAAGAAGCCACCTGGCATCTGTGGCCATTTAAATGTCAATTTAAATCAGCTAAAATGAAACAATGAAAAATTTCTTTCTTCATTCCAACAAGCATTTTAAGTGCTCAGTAGCCACAGGAGACTAATGGCTACTGGATTGGACAGTTCAGATATCTAGCATTTCTATTATCACAGCAAGTTTGGCTGGGAAGTGCTGATCTAGAGATTTTTGTTAGTCAAAGTCATCTCTGTGGCTACATTATCTATTTATCTATCATGTATTACAAGCGTACTTCAAAAAGTTTGTGGAAAAATAGAATTAAAAGATAATACAAATCTTTCCACGAACTTTTTGAAGTACCCTCATATTTATAGCTTATGGCAGAATTTTCTTAAGTATGATATGGCTACCACTGATGGCACGCAAGAAAATTTTAACATGAATTTTTTTTGACTTCTAAAAGTTATATATTTAGTTCAGAGTGAATTAAAAATTATATGGCAAAAATTTTGCTGAATGAAAAGAGCCAATCTCGAAAACTTACATACTCAAAAGGTTACCCATTCCTTTTATATAACATTCTTATAATGACAGAATTAAAGAGATGGGAAAGAGATGAGGGGTTGCCACGGGGAAGGAGGAAAGAGGTGGCCATGGCTCCAAAAGGGTAGCACGAAGATGGAACTATTCTATATTTTGATTGTAGTGGGAGTCACACAAATGTACACATAGGGTAAAATTATAGAAGACTAAATACACATACAAGTGCAAGCTAAACTGGTGAAAATTAAATAGGTGGACAGATTGTATGAATGTCCGTTTGGTTATGCATGATGTTACATTGGGGGAAACAGGGTGAAGGATACACGGGCTCTCTCTGGATGATTTCTTACAACTGCATGTGAATCTTCAGTTATCTCAAAAGAAAAAAATTTAAAATATATCTGACAAGCACATTAAATTCAAAATGTTTTGAACATGATCATTTAGGATAAAGCTAAAGGAACAAATGCCATGGCAATCCATTATTCAAAGAAAAAATAGCGAAGAATACTAAAGGGGATGTGAATATGAGAATAAATTATGCAGATGGTACATGAGAGACTGAAGTTTGGAACACTCTGACATTGTGATCAGGAAACAGGCTCTAGCATGAGACAAAGCTGGGATCAAATCACATTGATGAGGTGTGTGACCCTGGGCAGGTTACTTAACTTCTCTGATCCTCAGTTTTCCTATTTGCAAAACAAGGATAACAACAGTACTGTTCTTGTAACGCTGTTTTGAAACTGTGCTGTGAGAAGGAATCTAAAGTGCTGGTGCACTTTTCAATTCATCCTCAGAATTTAATAAGTGATGTTGTCATTGGATTTCATGCACCTTGTTCCACAAGAATTGGAGATGATTAATTAATTATTCATGTGATTGCTTAAATCAGGGTCATCAAGCTTTTTCTGTAAGGGGCCAGAGAGTAAGTATCTTTGGCTTTGTAAGCCATGTGGTTTTTGTGTTTTAGCACAAAAGCAGCCATAAGTAAATGAGCAGGTACAGCTATCTTCCAACAAAATGTTATTGATAAAAGCAGGCAGGAGGAGGGGGTGTCAGATTTGACCTGTGGACCATAGGTTGCCAATCTCTGGCTTTAATTACCTTCTTCTATTGACCTTGAGAGGCTGGGAAGGACTTTTGAAGGCAGACCCACTCCTCATTCTCTTCCTCCTCACCTCCTGTCATACTTAGGGACCATTCCATTATGAAGCTCACCTGAGGTTAAGTCAAAATACGCTTGCTAATTGTCCTGTAGTGTGTACTTCTATTGACAGGACCCCATCACGGGTCTCTTGGGTTTTGTACATAGTAGGCTCTCAATAAATATTGAATGATTGATTGATTGACCCATTAATGAAGGGAGCTGAAACATGACAAAGATTAACAGAGATTGGAAGGCCAGTGCTCCCCAGGTGATTTTACCCTAAGCCCTGGAAGAAGGGAATGCTAATATTCACACAGCCCTCACATTGATTTAACACCAGAGAGACTGCAGAGCATTTTATTAGCTATTATGTTATTTAATCATTCAAATCTTCACACCACCACTACAGTAACTATTTGTAACTTTGTTTTATAGTTAAAGAAACTGAAACTCAGAGAAACCAAGCAGCTTTCCTAAAACTGCATAACGTATTAATTGGCAGAACTGAGATTTCAATCCCAGTTGTCCCAATTCCAAACACAAGTCTCTTTCCATGACCTCACAGTGCTGCCAAAGAAATTTTTAACAAATAAAAAGTGGACTGGTTGCTACTCCACTAGTATTACAGCTCTAAATAGTGAAAGAGGAAGAGGGTATAGGTTTAAATACACTCAACTTTATGTTATTTGGAATACAAGTGAAAATTTCACAAAGGTAGTATTTATGATATAATCCCACTTATATCAGAGTATATATAATACTATAAAGTTATATAATAAAGAAAATATATAGCATAAAGAATAAATATACATATCTGAGATAAAGTATATATGCACACACAAAAAAAAATATTTAAAAGTCTGTAAACCAGAAGTTTAAAATATGAGGGTCTTCTAAAAGTTCATGGAAACATTCTTATTATCTCTTAATTCCATTTTTCCACTAACTTTTTGAAGTAGCCTTGTAGATGGCTTACAGGCTAAATTTAACCTCTGGACTGACATTGGCCGGCCTGCAAAGTGTTAATGAATTTGGATGGGTTGCCTTTAAACAGGGCGAGCCCTCTGCAGTTCATTGCAGTCCTTATTACTGCAAAATGGCTTTTCAACTCCACCCATGGAAGATTCAAACAACCCACCTGCTTTTCCTTCAGCTGTGACTGACTTTCTACTGGTGATGCAGTAGGGGGGGCAGGTGGGACCCACCTTCTCTCTCTCCGCCAGATGGCTGAGCATGGCAGAAGAGAGCTGCATGCCAGGCCGGTTCCAGTGCAAACCCAGCTGGGCCCACCTGGACTCTTGCTTATCCCCACGCCCTTCCCTGTGAGGTTCCAGCCCTTCTCCAGCCCCTCTTCTCCCACAGCTGCCCTGTCAGCCGGCCCTCTGCAGCTGACCTCATCGCTGTTCTTTACTGTGGTCTTGAGGCTTCTCAGATGGTCTCGCCTCCAGCCCAGAGTTTCTCTGACTCTTCCTGCAGCCGTTTCCCCTAACTTGCTGGCTCAGAAGAAAAGAGATTTCCTTTGGCCAGCGGACATCCCCACCTGCTTTCTCCTGTTCCTCACTCTCTCTCTCCGTTAACTTCATTTTTACCTGTCCTGAAATAGTTCCCGCTCTCTCTCTGCAATAGGCTTATACATCCTTCCTCTGGAAGCAAACAAATCAAACAAACTAATAAATAAGCAAAAATCTTCCCCTGCCCATCTTTTGCTTACGCAGCTACCTACCCTACTGCCTGTCTGCCTTTCTCTTATCTTTAACCTCTCAACTTCTCTGAAGTGAGGTGTGTTCTCTTCCCTTCCTCCTGTGAGTCATCTTTTACTTCTTTGCAGATGAGGGAGGACGGTGGTGTTTGCACACTGCTAGCACAGACAAATGTGCTCACGGGTGCGTGTACACACATGCGCACCTAGCTTAGCTACAAATAAGCCCAATGGCCATGAGAGCTTTGAGGACAGGCCTAGGATTTGGGTGTCAGTCTTGCTGTATTCTGATAATGGTCTTGGGCAATGTCCCCTCATCTGTAAAAATGGTACAATAAAATATTTCCCCTTCAGAGCTGTTGTGAAAGTTAAAATGAGTTCTTCTATGCAAAGCACTTTTACATGCTATATGCTCAGTAAACAGCAGCTATTGTTGTTATGAAGTATGTGTGCCTACTTATATGTATATCCTCTTAATTAGAAGAGTCCGTGGTCAGTAGCCATGTCAAATCCTCATTCTCCAAAGGACTTAGTGTCTATAATAGACGAATGTGAAACCAATGAATAGCTGAGAAGTTAGGACACCATATTAACAAGATTAGTGTGATTATATTAATAAAGTTCAGGTGTTCAAATGGTTTGTGTAGAACAGAATTTCTGAGCCTGGGCAGTATTGCCATTGGGGCCAGATAATTCTTCATTATGGGCTGTCCTGTGCATTGCAGGATTAGTTTTGCAGCATCCCTGGCCTTCCACTCACTAACTGCCAGCAACACCCCCATTTCTCCCTCATCCAGTCCAAAGCAAAAATGCCTCCAGATATTGCTAAATGTTGCCTGGGGGGCAGGGGGGGGGGGGCGGGGGGGATGGCAGCAAAATCACTCCTGTTGAGGTCTAGATCTAGTGGTGTCTGAAAATTCCTCCTCATGTGACATTTAAATAAATAGCATAATTGTTCAGGGAATTGAAACTCCAACGGTTAGAAAAGTCAGATGAGTTTTGATGGTCACAGAAGTATCAGTTTAGAAAATGCAATTTGCTTTCATATGCAGAATTTTTTACTTCAACAAAGGACTTTAAGGGAGAAAATGCTGATCTCACACCAGCTCATTGAATAGCATTTAGCAAGCTCTAGGCCTACTTCTGTAAATCTTCCAAAAGAGAAAGCCCGTCATTCAGCATCTTGAGTTTCACCAGATAATAATATATGTATGAGATCTGGAGTAACCCGTGCATTTCTAGGAAATACTTCAAAGCAATTGTTTAACATCAAAACAAACAAGGGTCAGTGTGTCTCCCTCGCAGCCTCTATTTATAATTATATTTTATATAAACATAGTTTGTGACTGTGGGAAAGTCTTCATGGGCACACAATGGCAAGCGTTCTTCAAAACTGTCTTTAATTATTCACTTGGCTGTGCAATATTTTATGTTTCTTTTCATAAATGTTAATCTTTATTATCGCCTTACTAGGGGAGGAGGAAAACACACACACACAGTAATACCTGTTATTAAATGACCTATCAGAGTGACATGGATAAATGTTGGGAGCAATTTAATTGTTTCCTATCTGCAGGTTTATACAGTTTCTATCAAACTGAAGGGTAATTTTTTTTTTAGTAGCTGCTTATTTTAAATGTACAAAACCCTTGTGTGTAATCCCATTAGCTGCCCTACAGCATTGCAGTCTACAGTTTCCCTGAGGCTGTTGTGAAATATTGATGAAATCCTTGCTTTTGTGGCTTCCTCTGATACACTAAACATTTGTCTGATGTTAGTTGAACTTGAATGGATCTGTTCAGAGCTATATCAGTAGTGACTTCAAAGGGAGTTAGGCTGTTACAGGATTTTTCCCTCATTTTTCTTTCTCTCCTTCTTCCTTTTTTTTTTCTTTTTTTTTTTTTGACAAACTGAAGTTTCAAAGCTTTACCATGGTATACTTTATAGAAACAAAGTTCATATCAAATAGTCCCAAGCACCTAGCAAACTGCTGATCTTATAATTCCAAATGGTGGGTCTTTTTCTTTTGATATTGATTAGTTGCTCGTATCACATTAGATATTTTGACAGAGGTGGACATTCCCCCCAACTCCGCACATGCACAATCAGAATGGGAGGAGAATGTAAAACAATGAAGCTGGGTTTCTGAAGTTTAATGCAGAATGCCATGCCTTGGAAATCTGCCACCCAGAACTCTCCCTTCCAGCATCCTTGAAAGGGCACCATGAATGAGAAAAATCATCTCAAATTGACTTTTTTCCCAGTTAAAGCTGTTTACATTGATGTCACAAAATTCAGGACCAGAGCTCATATTTATCCCTGTGTTTTCTGGCCAGGTTGCAAATTATAACTGCTGAGGTTATTATTTTTTGAAATGATAGAATAGTCTTTTAGGACCTTATAAGCAATAAAATAGTTTCTAAAGCAGGGTTTCTCAACCTTGGCACTAGAGACATTTGGGGTTGGATAATTCTCTGTTGTGGGGCTGTCCTGTGCATTATAGGATGTTTAGCAGCATCTCTACCTACTAGATGCCAGTAGCCCAGTTGTGATAACTAAACTGTCTCCAGACATTGCCAAATATCCAATAAGGGACTAAATTGCCACCTATCGTCCTGGTTGAGGATCAGTGCTCTAAAGACACAGAAGTTTGCCTCCACTGTCATAGAAAGGGTGCCAGGCATTCTGTTTTAACAGGTAATAAGATGATGGAGATTCCCTAGATAAGTATCTTACAGGATCATTCTACAGATTGCTCATCGGGAACAGTTTTGACCCATGCTCAGGAGTCTAGGCACTATTTGTGCCTTTGCTTTTAAGCATTCTCCTCTGGAAACAGGCAGCAGAGCAGGAGAGTACTGTCTTGAAGACTGAAACCTGCAGAAACCAGCTGAAAGGGCTTGATCCTGAGCTGGGTGGCATTGGTTTGTGAAATATCATTTGTCTACAAAAGCTCAGAAAAACTATGATGAAAGATCCCCAAAGTGGCTTCAAACAATTTTTCCTCTTAAGGGCCCCAGCCCCCAGAGACACAACTGACCCAGTACATCACCTTTGCCCTGGATCACTTCACCCAATTTTTTAGATAAAAACTCCAGCAATACCACCTTGTCACTGTCTTCATGCTTAAAATTGACAAAAACAACAACGTTTGTATATCTACAATGGATCCTCTGTTATAACTCTTTCAAAAACAGATGATTTATCATACACCTAATTATTAAATCATGTGATTACATTTAAATTAATTTAATGTTGGCCTTGCCTGCAAACTTCTAATCACTACAAGATTAGAACACCTACAAACTTCTTGCAGCTGTGTTTCTGGTGCCCAGCCCAGTACATACAGTAGGTGCTCAGCTTTTCAAATGACATAGTTAATTATTTAATTAATGGGCTAGAAGCATCTTCACCCTCATCACCCTTCCTCTTTGGGAGAGTTCTCTCTTCCCCACCTTTCAACCTGGCAATCTGGAGAGAAAAGAAGGAAGTGTGATCAACAGAATAGATCCAGAAAGAAAGAAAAACGCAAATCCCACTCTCTCCCATTCTGTCTTCCCACCTGTCTCAGTGTCCACCCTCAAAAAATTAACATTGTTCACACATTCACTTTTTTCACATACCTATTTATTGATGTGAACAACCTCTCCATGCTATCCTAAGCATATATGCAAGCACATCCCACATCCAACACAGCAACCATGATAGAAATAAATGAACAGTATGGAAGGTTGGGAATTGTGATTGGATTGCTTCCCCACAAGTAGATTGCTTAATTTGTTATTTGGACAATAGTGGCTTTATTTCTCTTTCATTTCCCTCTCTCCTTCTCTCTGCTTTCCCCCAAATGTTCATTCACATCAGCAAAGCATCTGCTGGGGAGTGGCTATGTCTATCTGAGGCACAGACACGAATGGGATCCCCAGTCACAGCTGGAAGGACATGCTCGTTTCCTCTGTGGGGTGGCACAGAGGACACAAATGGTGGGCCTACATGGTCAGGGAAGCCAACAGAATGGAGACGCAGTGCCCCGTCTTCTGTAAACAGGCTGAAGGGAGCGGAAACTGATGTCATCTAAGTGAAAAAGAACAAAATCGATTAAAGAAAAACTATATTCAAGTTCCTACAAACAGCCATGGAGATTAAAATTAAATTAGCCAGAGAGATTCAAAGTGAAAAGTGGTTTTAAAAGCTGTTAACCACATGTCTCCTTCAAGCACGGAGAGGCTGGACTTTCTGTCTGCTTTGCTTTCTTCAGGGAAGGAGGGTATTTGTCAAAGCAGCAGCAACTTCACTTTGTCTCCACTGTCAGTGTATCTGTAGTTGAAGAAGCTTATTTTCTGCAAGAGCCTTCAGCCCCAGACATGTCTGCAGTCTATTTATGTTTGGCTAAAACAAACGGAATAAACAGTTGAGAAGATATCATTCATATCATGACGGGAGAGAGAATATAGGGCATTCTTGACATGCTGCATATACAAATCATTGAATGTCTTTGTAACTAGCTGCACTTGTAAATCAATCCATGCACCCCTTCAGAAAGAATCTGCAGAAAAGTGATTTGACTTCAATTGGCAATAGATGAATTGGATTGTTGAAGAGCTGTTCATTTGGGGGTATCTACAAAGTCAATGCTAGTATGTTGAGGTAGTCACACCAAAAGATGGCCCTGGAAGCCACTCAACCCAGGCCTTGAAGAGGATTTAAGCACTGGAGTAGATGCCTGGTTGCATCTCTAGAAATGTTAGAAGAAAAGCAGCATACAGTGAGAAGGGGTCATCAATGGGTAGTCATGATCTTGGCAATGATCTTGATACTTGTTCTTAGTCATTCAATGCATATTAATTGAACATTTACCTTGGGCCTGGCAGAAGACCCTTTTCCTGGTCTTTAAGAAATGGCCCAACCCCTAGGGAAAGGAGACTCGGCAGACAGCATCCTTCACTCTGGTGAACATCAACCTCTACCAGCAAATGTAGAGGAGCACCCACTCACTGGTTGCTGCTCACCTCTCAGCTAAGACACGAAAAGCCTTCCAACCTGAGAGTTGTATTGCATGTTCCTGAGTGTTTTAATCACATACACTGAATCATTGAGAACTGGTATTACAGCAGCCCAGACCAAAAAATAGTAATTATTGAGCCCATGCTAACACTGAGCAACGTCCCTGACTCTCTCCCTCCCAAACAAAGATGGCATGGAACTCTCTCTGCACAGTCTTCCTCTGGATCCTCATCTCCAGTAATTCATAGTTTGTTTTCATATAATCATATAACATTTACTGAGCTTACCACCTTCCAGGGCCTCAGACTGATAGAACAAGCTATGAAAGCTCACAATCAGGGGTGAGAGGAGACAGAATAAGAACTACAACATGAATCACATTTCCAGTTGAGGCTGATTGTACCCAACCAAAAGATTCCTCTGTTTAACATTTCTGCAAAAATTTAGATGTGTAGCAAGGAAACCCAAATCATGAAGCAAGAATATTAGTGTT
>NW_007748754.1:0-5794 GCF_000696425.1 Galeopterus variegatus
AAATAAAATTCAAAATATTACTAATGACACACATTCATTTTAAAGTAAATGATCTGAAATATCATAAATGCAATAGATATGCATTAGATCAGAGGAAATACATGCATAGTTTGGGTATTATTGTACAGAGTTAAAATCAGATTCAGGAAGTTTGGTCATTTACGATTGCCTCTGGTATAATGCCTCTGACCAACTTTATAAAACATGGTCAGACTTTGCAAGTCAGTAATATTAGTGTTCCTGCTCAGATTTCCTCAATTTTCTAATTTATAACAACACTACTTTTAGGAATAGAGACCAAATATTGTGAAGACAGGTAAATGGGAATCTCAACTTTCTGATAGAAATGCTCTACAGGATGGCTCCTCATGACCATTCAAACAGTATATCTGAATTCTCTACCCAGTGACAGAAGATGCACACACAGGGCTTAGTGACCAGACAGGTTGCTGCACACAGCCTACAGTGTCCATGTCATGTGATGCATGCCTTGAGCCGAGCCCAGCACTGTTCTCAGGGGTCTCATATGCATTCATATGACATTAGTTTTCAATAAGGACAATGTAAAATAATTTCCTACAGCCGTTGGGTAAACTAATTAATCATTTTATATACCTAAGTTTTAGGCAAATTCATGTCTTCAACTAGTGAGCTCAAATGTTATAGGATAAACAATTGTGTTTTGTTTGCACTTTTCTGGATTTCCTGTTGGTAATAATTGTGTTTAAGACATAGTCTGTAGAGAGTTCTGGTCAAGATCATGGAGTAGTCAGTTCCTGGTGTCACTCTCTCCCACAGAATGACCAATTTGCAAATATTCAGGAGCAACTGACAGAAGACCTGAGATCTACACTGGAGGAGGCAGGAACTGTGTGCTGCAGGACCCCAGTTCAGGTTGCTCCCCACTGCATAGAGACTTTAGAGCTTCTGGGCCCACATGCCCCAAGTCTGCTGGGCCAGGGAAGGCAGGCAGGGTGGGACTTCTGGCCCAGTCTGGTCCCCACTGCAGGAGAGAGTTAAGAGGCTCAGGGGCCACCACACCCTGAACCAGCCATCCCAGAGAAGGCAGGTGGGGCTGATTATAAATCAATGCTAACAAAAGAGAAAAATAATAGTTTATCTATCACCCCCAGAAACTAGTAAATACAGAAGACAAACAGAAATTTAGAAAGAAAGGGAAAAAAGGTACTTAAGACATCTGAACAAAAATCATTTAAATGCCAGGAGTAAATCAACACCTTTCAATAATAACTCTAAATGTAAAGGGATTAAATTCCCAATTCAAAAGACACAGACTGACTGACTGGATTAAAAAGAATGCTCCCCACTGCATAGAGACTTTAGAGCTTCTGGGCCCACATGCCCCAAGTATGCTGGGCCAGGGAAGGCAGGCAGGGTGGGACTTCTGGCCCAGTCTGGTCCCCACTGCAGGAGAGAGTTAAGAGGCTCGGGGGCCACCACACCCTGAACCAGCCATCCCGGAGAAGGCAGGTGGGGCTGATTATAAATCAATGCTAACAAAAGAGAAAAATAATAGTTTATCTATCACCCCCAGAAACTAGTAAATACAGAAGACAAACAGAAATTTAGAAAGAAAGGGAAAAAAGGTACTTAAGACATCTGAACAAAAATCATTTAAATGCCAGGAGTAAATCAACACCTTTCAATAATAACTCTAAATGTAAAGGGATTAAATTCCCAATTCAAAAGACACAGACTGACTGACTGGATTAAAAAGATGGATCCAACTATATACTGTCTTCAAGAGACTCACTTGACCTGTAAAGACACACATAGACTAAGAGTGAAAGGATAGAAAAAAATATATCATGCAAATAAAAATGAAAAAACAAGCTGCAGTAGCTATTCTTATATCAGATAAAATAGACTTTAAAGCAAAAACCATAAAAAGATTATCTTTATCAGAAGGCCACTGTATAATGATAAAAGGATCTATCCATCAAGAAGACATAACATTCATAACTATATACACGCCTAACATCAGAGCAGCCAGATTTATAAAGCAAACACTATTAGATCTAAAGAAATAGATAGACACTAGCACCATAATAGTGGGGGACAAGAACACCCCACTCTCTTCATTGGACATATCATCTATGCAAAAACTCAACAGAGAAACACAAGATCTAAACAATACTTTAGACCAATTGGACTTGGCAGACATCTACAGAACATTCCATCCAATAACTTTAGAATATTCATTCTTTTCATCAGCACATGGAACATTCTCCAAGATATACCACATGTTAGATCAAAAAGCAGATCTCAACAAATTTTAAAAAATGGAATTATTCCATATATTTTTTTCCAATCACAATGGATTAAAATTAGAAATCAATAAGAAATGAAACTCTGGAAATTATACAAACACATGGAAATTAAACAACATTCTACTTAATGACATATGGGTCCAAGAAGAAATTAAATAGGAAATCAAAAAGTTTCTTGAAACTAATGAAAATAATGACACATCATACCAAAACCTTTGGGATACAGCAAAAGCAGTATTAAGGGAGAAAATTATCACATTAAATGCTTACTTCAGAAGAATGGAAAGATTGCAAATAAACAACCTAACACTTCACACTCAAGATCTATAAACAGCAAGAACAATCCAAACCTAAAGTTAGTAGATGGAAAGAAATAATTAAGATCAGAGCAGAATTAAATGAAATAGAAACCTAAAAAACAATACAAAAGATCAATTAAACAAAAAGTTGTTTTTTTGAAAAAATAAATAAAATCAACAAATGCTTAGCAAGATTAACTAAGACAAGAGAAGTCCCAAATAACAAAAATTAGAAATGAAAAAGGTGATATTACAACCGGCACCTCAGAAATACAAGGAATCATCCGAGACTACTATAAACAACTATATGCCAACAAATTTGAAAATCTGGAGGAAATGGATAAATTTCTGGATGCATACAAATTACCAAAACTGAGCCAAGAAGATATAGAAAATCTGAACAGACCAATAACAATAAAAGATATTGACGCTGTTATCAGAAGGCTCCCAACAATGAAAAGCTGAGGACTGGACAGGTTCATTGAAAAATTCTACCAGACCTTCAAAGAGGAACTGATACCAATTCTCTACAAACTGGTCCAAAAGGTTGAAACAGAGGCCATTTTCCCAAACTCATTTTATGAGGCAAACATCACTTGGAACAAAACCAGACAAAGATGCATCAAAAATAGAAAACAAAAAGACAATATCCTTGATGAATATAGATGCAAAAATCCTCAATAAAATACTAGCTAACAGGATATAGCAACACATACACAAAATTATACACCATGATCAAATGGGATTTATCCCAGGGATGCACAGATGGTTCAACATATGCAAATCAATAAATGTGATGCACCACATCAATAGAAGCAAAGACAAAAACTATATGATCATCTCATAGATGCTGAAAAAGCATTTGACCAAATTCAACATTCTTTCATGATAAAGACTCTCTACTAGTTAGGCATCGATGGAGAGTATCTCGACATAATTAAAACCATGTATGATAAGACCACTGCCAATATCATCCTCAAAGGGGAAAAGCTGAAAGGTTTCCTCTTAAAAACAGGAACTCGACAAGGATGCCCACTCTCACCAGTCCTATTCAACATAGTGTTTGAAGTACTAGCCAGAGCAATCAGAGAAGAGAAGGAAATAAGGGGTATACATATTGTCAAGCTGTCCCTGTTTGCAGATGACATGATCCTATATATTGAACAGCCTAAATTTTTATTTAAAAAAAAAACTCCTAGAGTTGATAAATTATTTCAGCAAAGTTGCAAGATACAAAACCAACACACGAAAATCAGTAGCTTTTCTATACTCCACCAGTGAACATGCAGAAAAAGAAATCAAGAAAGCTTGCCCATTTACAATAGCCACCCAAAAAATGAAATACTTAGTAATAAAGCTGACCAAGGATGTGAAAAATCTCTACAAAGAGAACTACAAACCACTGTTGAGAGAAATTAAAGAGGATACAAGAAGATCTAAAGATATCCCTTGCTCTTGGATTGGAAGAATTAACATTGTGAAAATGTTCATATTACCCAAAGTGATCTACAGATTCAATGCAATCCCCATCAAAACTTCAATGATATTTTTCTCTGAGATGGAAAAAGCTATCCAGATATTTATATGGAATAACAAAAGATCATGGATAGCCAAAGCAATCCTGAGCAAAAACTAATAATAATAATAAAGCTGGAGGCATAACACTACCTGCCTTTAAACTATATTACAAAGCTATAATAACCAAACAGCATGATACTGGCATAAAAAATAGACACAGGTCAATGCAATAGAATAGAGAACCCAGAAATCAATCCATAGGCCTACAGCCATCTGATCTTTGACAAAGGCAGCAAATCTATACACTGGGGAAGAGACTACCTTTTCAACAAGTGGTGCTGGGAAAATTGGTTCCTCATGTGTAGGAGAATGAACCTAGACCCATACCTTTCACCATATACCAAAATCAACACAAAATGGATTAAAGAATTAAATATACATCCTGAAACAATAAAACTCCTTAAAGAAAACATAGGAGAAACACTCCAGGAAGTAGAATTGGGTACAGACTTCATGAATAAGACCCAAAAAGCACAGGCAACTATAGGAAAAATAAACAAATGGGATTATATCACACTAAAAAGTTTCTGCACTGCAAAAGAAACAATCAACAGAGTAAAATAACAGCCAACAGAGTGGGAGAAAATATTTGCAAAATATACATCTGACAAAGGATTAAGATCGAGGATATACAAGGAACTCAAACAAGTTTACAGCGAAAAAAAAAGTAACCCAATTAAAAAATGGGCAAAGGAGCTGAATAGGCATTTCTCAAAGGAAGATATACGAATGGCCAACAGACACATGAAAAGATGTTCAACCTCACTCAGCATCCAGGAAATGCAAATCAAAACCACACTGCGATACCATCTCACTCCAGTTAGGATGGCTAATATCCAAAAGACTGTGAAAGATAAATGCTGGTGAGGTTGTGGAGAAAAAGGAACTCTCATACATTGTTGGTGGGACTGCAAAGTGGTGCAGCCTTTATGGAAAATAGTATGGAGGTTCCTCAAACAATTGCAGATAGATCTACCATATGAGCCAGCTATTCCACTGCTGGGAATATACCCAGAGGAATGGAAATCATCAAGTTGAAGGTATACCTGTACTCCAGTGTTTACTGCAGCACTTTTTACAATAGCCAAGAGCTGGAACCAGCTCAAATGTCCATCACCAGGTAAATTGATAAGGAAACTGTGGTATATCTACACAACAGAATACTACTCTGCTATAAAAAAGAATGAAATACTGCCATTCAAAACAACATGGATGGGCTTAGAGAAAATTATATTAAGGGAAACAAGTCAGGCACAGAAGGAGAAATACCACATGTTCTCACTTATTTGTGGGAGCTAAAAATAAATAAATAAATACAGAAACACAGAAACAAATCTAGGGTGGTGGTGAAGAAAGAATAACCACAAAAATTCCTCAAACTATTTAAGTCAACTGAGCAGATATGATGTCGGGGGTGGGGGGAGAGAGGAACGGGTAAAGGGGCATGAAAATCAACTACAATGTATATTGAGAAGTAAAATAAACAAATAAAACAATAAATAAATAAATAAATATTTATTCTTTTTAAAAAAAAGATGTAGTCTGTAATATCAGGAATGAAAAGTGGGCACTGCTAGAGAGTTGGCAAGCATTAAATATAAACTACGCCAATAAATGTTACAAATG
>NW_007748754.1:7291-9223 GCF_000696425.1 Galeopterus variegatus
AGGCTGCTTCTACTCATGGCAGAAAGTGGCAGCAGCCAGCAGGTACAAGCAGATCACATGGCGACAGGAAGCAAGAGAGAGAGGGGAGGTGCCAGGGTCTTTTAAGCAACCCGCTCTCATGGGACTAATAGAGCGAGAACTCACTCATTAATCCCCCGACTAGGGAGAGCATTAATCCATTCATGAAGGGTCTGCCCCTACGTACGACTCAAACAGCTTCCAGCACTGCCACACAGTGAGGATCAAATTTCCACATGAGTTTTTGGGGGACAGCCCATCCAAATTCCATCATCCCCCAACCTGTAATATGAGATTTTCACCAGTTACGCCACAATAGAACAGGAGACAAGCTTCCACGGTCACCCAAGCCCAGGCACCCTCCTACAGAAAAGGCATGCTGAAAATTCCAGGTGATTCCTCCACAGCAGAACTGGGTTGCCTAAATCGATGACCAAAATTTAAATGAGAAGTCCTGATTTAACCCCCTTCTGTTAACTTTTCCTGTCCCTGTCTCGTTTCTCTCTGAAGTCTTTCCTGGGCCTCAGGGGCATTAGATCTGCACACCACGTACTAGGGCTGTGTTATTTCATAAGCGCACAGCTTCTTTCTTTCTGAAGTGTCAGGAACAATTGACATATGGTCTAGTAAGATGCTGCAGGCTTATGACCCGGTTCCTTCTATAGGACCAGAAGTGCACACGAGAACACAAGGTCTCCTCAAAGCCTCCTTTTTTCACTCCTTTGTGGACGTCCAGTTTATTTCTAGATACTTTTATGAACATTCCTTTCAAACTTGCGCTTATGTTTATTGGTCACTTTTATTTCCATTCACTGTCCTTGCCTGACACAAGGTACTTCAGTGTGAAATTTCCTGTCTTCTGGCTTTAAACAATCTTTTATTTAATGTGTTTAAAATATGTCTGTAATCCACCTCCTATGTTGTCTTCTTCACATGCCTTTTCAGAACATCCATTAGCAGATTGAACCTCATCTGCCTCTTCATTTCTCTCTCATTTCTCTCCTGTTTTCTCTTTTTCATTGTCATTTCTCATACGATCATTCAATGCTATTTTTTTTTTGACAATCATATTTCACTAAGATCACTTTATATATTTTTTTTCTTCATGATGTTTTATTCTTATTCTTTGGATTAAAAGTCCCAGTCACATGGGGAAAATAACCTAGACGCACAAATACCAGCCCTGCAGGATCACTAGGGCAGAGGCAGGTCTGTGGGACTCTCAGAGCTCCCTGCAGCTGAGCACAGGAATTAACTGGGTGTCTGACTCTGGGTTGGGCACAAGGCCTTTTGACTGCATGAGTAGAGAAGCACCAGCCCCACTTTGGCATGATCAGGGTCTGGCATCCAACATTAGCATCATCTTTGTCTAACCCTTGTCTCTATCCCTCATCTGCCAGCTCGCCAGTCGTGGCTGGTGTGGCATCACCGGCGTGCTGCACTCCATGCCTCCTGGTGGCAGCTCCAGGGCAGCAAAACATTGGTCTCCATCCCAGCTCTGACCACAGCATTCGAAGCTGAGTGGGCATCAGCCTCTTTCCTGGATGTTAGTGGGAATCAGTGGTGCTGTTTAAGAAACCCAACTCCTTTTCTGTAATATGAGACTTAAAAAAAAATCAGCCTTACAGAAGTTAACACCTACCTCTTGAATAACCTCCAATCAGAGGAATTAAAGTGCTTCATTTAGTTTTTACACCTCTTTCCTTTCAAGAAATACCTGTGTTATTTTCATGTTCCGTTGATCTGTTGGCTTATTGTACTCTCTCTTTTTTTTTTTTTTGTTTTTTGGTCTTTTTCCGTGTCCGGCAACGGATCGCAACCCTCAGTGTCGCCCCCGTATCGGACCTGGACCGGCAACGGGATCGCAGCCCTCGGTGTTGCTCCCGCGCCTTGTTCAGCCAGTGAGCGGAAACT